>NC_073399.1:12611322-12678822 GCF_028641065.1 Leucoraja erinaceus | reverse complement strand
GAAGGGACTTGACACGAAACATCACCCATTCCTTTTCTCCAGAGATGCAGCCTGTCCTGCTGAATTACTCCAGCATTTTGTGTTTATCTTCGGTGTAAACCAACATTTGCAGTTCTTTCCTACATTTACCTGATCCACACGGAGTGGTCACCTCTTCCTGCCTTTGATTCCAACGATGGGGCAAGATCTTCAACACCACGAGTCAAACCATGTGGACACTGGCCCTTCGGCCCAACATGCCCATGCCGACCAACATGCCCCATGCACGCTAGTCCCATGGCCCATATAACACTAAACCTATCCTATCTATGTACCTGTCCAAATGTCTCTTAAACGTTATGGTAATACCTGCTTCAACTACTACCCTTGGCAGTTAAGTCCACATAGTCTCCACTAGTACGGCACAGTGGCGCAGAGGTAGAGTTGCTGCCGTTCAGCACCAGAGACCCCAGTTCGATCCTGACTACGGGTGCTGTCTGTACGGAGTTTGCATGTTCTCCCCGTGACCGCTTGGTTTTTCTCTGGGTGCTGCGGTTTCCTCCCACACTCCAAAGACATACAGGTTTATAGGTTAATTGGCCTTGGTAAAAATTGTAATTTGTTCCTAGAGTGTAGGATAATGATAGTGTAACGAAGGGCCTGTTTCCGGGCTGTATTTCTAAAGTTTAAAGCCTAAAGTAAAGACAAATCTTAGCCATTGCCAACTCTTAAAATAGAACGTTTTTTAATCTCTGTGGAAATGTAAAACAAATTTGATCAAACCCCAGTGAAACTGGATTCAGTACATCCAAGTTTAAGAAACTCATGAGAATCTGTCTTCTATGATCTTTTCAATGTGATGTAGTATTTACTGGTAACCCTGTTCGAAAGTTGTACGTCATTTCCCATTAATGATCATTTATAAATAACTGCACATGCTTTGAATTTGGCAAATATTCTCTTTTGGTGTGGAGTGAGTTGTAAATTGAAGGTGGCATGTTGGCACAGTGGTAGATTAGCTGCAGAGACCCAGGTTCGATCCTGGCTATGCCCACTTGTTTTTACGGAGTTTGTACCTTCTCCACGTGAGCTGCGTGGGAACTAAAATAAAATAAAACATAATAACCTAGGAGAGGTAATATGATTGAGTTATTATAAAGTTATGTTATCACTTTTATTGGAGATTACAGATAGTTCAATTTATTCTTGTAATCTGGCATTTGCAGGATCGTTTTACTATTTAGCCGCAGATTGCTTGGATTAGTGCACCATGTTGCTCAATTGACTTTTAAAGCTATTCTGGTGAACAATTCCCACACTGCCTTATCCAGATTGCCCATCATGCATGCTGATGCCAACATAAATGGCAAGGTTAGAGGTCGGGTGTTGAATGGTTCAGGCCATTTTCCCACCGAACCGAATGGGAACAATCAGCAAGGCAGCTGATGGAATTTTACGCTGCTAATCTTGATGGCATCAATGGTTAATGCCAGCTACGTCCAACATTCTTCTGACTTCAGGCTGAAGCCTCGTGCTCCATACGTTTCCACAAACACTGGTATATCTCCAATGGCCCAGCCAACTGAGCAGAAGCCTTGTGAAGGAAGGAACTGCAGATGCTGGTTTAAATGGGCGGCACGGTGGCGCAGCGGTAGATTTGCTGGCTCGCAGCACCAGAGACCCTGGTTCGATCCTGGCTACGCCCGCTTGTTTTTACGGTGGTGTGTTAATGTGCGGGGATCACTGGCCGGCTAGGATTCAGTGGGCCGAAGGGCCTTTTTCCACTCTGTATCTCTAAACTATAAACTAAACTGAAGATAGATAGAAAAAGATGGAGTAACTCAGTGTGTCAGGCAACATCTATGGAGAAAATGAATAGGTCGTGACTGAGAGTCCTGTTTTAAGCAGCCACCCTAATAGGCAAATATTGAAAATATAAATGCGCCCTCACGTCAGGATAGTATTTTGTGTTGCAGTGGAACCTCAAAGCCCTTTCAACACCCTCTAAATATTTCATAGGAAACATTTCCCACTTGAGTATCGGTGAAAACATGCTGTGAATGAGACTTATACTGCCAACAGATAAAACTTAAATTATAATTTCAATGAATAGTTGTGAATAAAAATTGCAAGCTTCATGCCAGAGACAATGAGTCATAGGGTCATTGAGTGATACAGTGTGGAAACAGGCCCTTCGGCCCAACTTGCCCAAAGTGTCCCAGCCACACTCGCCCCACCAGCCCACATTTGGTCCATACCCCTCCAAACCTGCCCTATCCATGTACCCGTCTAACTGCTTCTTAAATATTGGGATAGTCCCAGCCTCAACTACCTCCTCTGGCAGCTTGATCCATACACCCACCACCCTTTGTGTGAAAAAGTGACCCCTTATATTCCTATTAAATCTTTTCCCCTTCACCTTAAGCCGGTGTCCTCTGGTGCTCGATTCAACTATGGGCAAAAGACTCTGTGTGTCTACCCGATCTATAACTCTAATGCTTTTATACAAAGCCTCATCCTGTTTGCCTGGAGATTTTCTGGCTTTAAGGAACTCTCTTAATATGTGGAGTTCAGTTTAGAGATACAGCGCGATCAGAATTTCATTATTCAAATATTTTTGCACGTCAAAATATTTGAATAGTGAAATTCTGATCTTATCACGGAGGCCGATCAAGATTCAATATCAGCTTTTACCGGCATTGAAGTCAAAACTGAAAATATCAGGAACACTCAGCAGGTCAAGCAGCATCTGCGGAAAGAGAAACGGAGTTAATGTTGAAGATTGAAGACTCTTTCTCCGAACTAGTTTTCACTCTTGTGTGCAAAGGAACTGCAGATGCTGATTTACACCAAAGGTAGACCCAAAATGCTGGAGTAACTCAGCGGGTCAGGCGGCATCGCTGGAGAGAAGGAATGGGTGACGTTACGGGTCGAGACCGATCTTCGTACTGAGAGTCGGGGAGAGAGAGACACGAGATTATAGACGGTACATAGAACAAATGAATGAAAGATATGCAAAAAAGCAATGATGATCAAAGAAAGGTGGAGCCCACAATGGTCGATTGTTGGCTGTGGGATAGGGGGTACTAAGTTATACAGACAAGTGGAACTCAATAGGACGACAGTGAAACTGTCTGAAGAAGGGTCGCAACCTGAAACATCTCCAATTTCCTCTCTCCAGAGATGCCGACTGACCTGTTGAGTTACTCCAGCATTGTGTGTCTATCTTTAGTTTTCTCCTCTCTCCCACTTCTGATGAAGTATCTTTGAACATAAATCTTAATCCCATTGTCCATTTTAAGATAAGCTTAGATTGCCAGGAAAAGATTCCATAGCCGACAAAAACTGCTACGAATTAACAGTGTTGTCATTTATAAGAATGCCTACATAGAAAAGCAGCACAGTGGAGCAGTTTTGGAATATTTCCTGCATAGCCTGATATTGATTGATCGATTGATCGATTGATCGCTTGATCGATTGATTGATTTTAGAGATGCAGTGCAGAAACAGGCCCTTCGGCCCACCGAGTCCGCACTGACCAGCGATCCCAGCACATTAACACGACCCTACACACACTAGGGACAATTTACACTGATACCAAGCCAATTAACCACCAAACCTGCACGTCTTTGTAGTGTGGGAGGAAACTAAAGATCTCAGAGAAAACCTATGTAGGTCACGGGGAGAACGTACAAACTCCGTAAAGACAAGCACCCGTAGTCGGGATCGAACCTGGATCTCTGGCGCTGAAAGGCTGCAACTCTTCCGCTGCGCCACCGTGCTGATTGATTGATCGATTGATTGCTTAAATGATTGATCCATTCATTCATTCAAGAGTCAAGAGAATTTTACTGCCACGAGTCCCAGATAGGACAATGAAATTCTTGCTTACAATGAAATTCTTCATTGAATTGATTCAAAGATACAGCATGGAAACAGGTCCTTTGGACCATGTATATCACCCGTTCACGCTAGTTCCATGTTATCCCTTCTTCGAGTCCACTCCCAACACACTAGGGGTAATTTACAGAGGGCCAATTAACCTACAAACCTGGGACGTGACAGAAAACCGGAGCAAACCCACGCGGTCACTGGTAGAAAAGCACAAACTCCACACAGACAGCACCCGAGAGAGGCACAAAGTGTTGGAGTAACTCAGAGGGACAGGCAGCATCTATGGAGTAAAGAGGATGAGGAAGGGTTCGCTGGAGATCCCAGCCAACAATGGGCGCACCAGGGCACCACCTTGCCTTAAGTCATTTGTTGCCAGTCTTGACTGGTCCTGGTCTTACCTCATCTCCAACTCTTCACCCCCCTCCCACCGCCCCCCCCCCCCCCCCCCCCAACCACCCACAGCCTTTCAACCTGAGGAAGGCTCACCTATCCTTTTTCTCCAGAGATGCTGCCTGACCCACTAAGTTACTCCAGCACTTTGTGTCTATAAACCAGCATCTGCAGTTCCTTGTTTCTACAGACAACACCCAAGGTCAGGATCGAACCTATATCTCTGGCGCTGTGTGTCAGGAGTTCGACCCAGCTACACCACCTTACCATTCTTTTATCTTTGGATTTCCTATATCTGCAGTTTTTTTTTGATGTACATTTACTACAATTGACCTTGATTTACTTTACTTTACTTCAGAAATACAGCATAGAACCAGGCCCTTCAGCCCATCTAGTCCGTGCCGACCAGCAATCGCCCAGTATACAAGCTCTTCCCTACACACTGGGGACAATTTACAATTTTACCAAAGCCAATTAATCTACAAACCTGTGTGTCTTTGGGATGTGGGAGGAAACCGGAGCACACAGAGAATATCCACACGGGGAGAGCGTGCAAACTCTGCACAGACAACACCCATAGTTAGGATCGAACCTGGGTGTCTGCTGCGCCACTGTGCTGCCCATTGATCGGCATGGACCTCAATTGTTCAATATATGTCCCTCATATGTCAAGATTTTGACTGCAAATATGTAATCCCAGCACGAAACATCACCTATCCTTGTTCTCCAGACATGCTACCTGACCCGTTGAGTTACTCCAGCTCTTTATGTCTTGTGTTACAAACCTGTTTCCTTCTGTACTGAACACCGAGACATTTCCACCATGTGCAGTCATATAATAGTACCAAGAATATAAAGAACACTTGCTTCACTTGTGCAGGTGGCATTTGCATTTTCCATGTAAATGTGCTGGGGAACCATTGCTCCTTGAAGCAACAAGCAAATTCATTGATGCAAGATACGTGCGTCATTTCAGATCAGAGGGTCGATGCAAATATTCTGTGAACTAGAGCACGTCGCGTGTTAAAACACTACACTGGTTCCTTATGCTGGTCCCATAATGGTCTCTGACCTCCAGTGAAGTGATGCACACAACTAGAGCTTTTATCCACCCTTCTGTCAATCGAACAACCAGAGAGCAGCCCTGAGCTACTATCTACCTCATTGGAGACCCTGGGACTATCTTTGTGAATGTTGCATGTGACAAGTCACATTGAAATTCCTTGCATACGTGACCAAGGTATACAAAGGGTCGCCACATAAAGAGCGCTGACTTAGTTACAAAGCATCCCAGGCCGGGTCCTCCTTCATTCACCTCCCCCTCCCCCTCCCCCTCCTCACGGCGGTCCCCTCATGCCAGGTACGCCATTGTTCTTCCCCCGGTCCTTGCTGGACTTTATCCTGTCCTAAACATCATTCCGTTTACACAGACATAGAAACATAGAAAATAGGTGCAGGAGTAGGCCATTCGGCCCTTCGAGCCTGCACTGCCATTCAATATGATCATGGCTGATCATCCAACTCAGTATTCTGTACCTGCCTTCTCTCCATACCCCCTGATCCCTTTAGCCACAAGGGCCACATCTAACTCCCTCTTAAATATAGCCAATGAACTGGCCTCAACTACCTTCTGCGGCAGAGAATTCCAGAGATTCACCACTCTCTGTGTGAAAAAAGTTTTCCTCATCTCGGTCCTAAAAGATTTCCCCCTTATCCTTAAACTGTGACCCCCTTGTTCTGGACTTCCCCAACATCGGGAACAATCTTCCTGCATCTAGCCTGTTTATCATGTACCTGTCCGCTGTGGACGGCTCGATTGTAATCATGTATTGTCTTTCCATCGACTGGTCAGCATGGGACAAAAGCTTTTAACTGTACAGCAACTTGGTACACGGGACAATAAACAAAATTAAATTAAACTAAACAGAACCAGCCGCCCCCTCATCTGTATCCACCCATCACACGCCAGGCTTTTCCCCATCACATCACCTTTCCAGCTTTCTCTCCTCTAACTTAATCATTCTAAAGAAGGGCTTTTACCTGAAACATCTCCGACCCATATGCTCCCGAGATGCTGCCTGACCTGCTGAGTTACTCAAAGACTATGTCTGTTTTGATGCAAGCCAGCACAGTGGGGCAGCAGTGGAGTTGGTGTAGGGCCAGAGACCCGGGTTCGATCCCGACTACGTTATGCTGTCTTTACGGAGTTTGCATGTTCTCCCCATGATCTGCATGGGTTTTCCTCCAACACTCCAAAGGCCCACAGGTTTGTAGGTTAATTATCTTGCTGTAAATGTAAAAACTGTCCCCAGTGTGTATGCAGGGGCAGTGTTAGCGTGCGGGGGTCGCTGGTCGGCACGGACTCGGTGGGCCGAAGGGCCTGTTTCCACACTGCATCTCTAAGCTAAACGAAGCAAAACTAAAAATCGTCGGACACTGCTGCAGGCCCGCCTGTGGATGGGTCTCACGCCCTGAATGAGCTGGAGTTCAGCGGCCAGGTCCACTGCGAAGACTCGTACGAGCTTACAGGTGCAGGGAGGAATCCGTTCCATCTGTCCCATCCCTCTTGGGGAATGAGGCGGAACAGCAGGTGGGTGGGAGTGTGCAGCTGTATTCCACTCAGGCCACCCATGTGCTGCAAAGGCTGAGAAAGTGTAGTTCAGCGCAATGGGATTGTACTCGCCCTAGATAACCCACGTCCGAATGTGCAGGAAGGAACTGCAGATGCTGGTTTAAACCGAAGATAGACACAAAAAGCTGGAGTAACCCAGCGGGACAGGCAGCATCTCTGGAGGGAAGGAATGGGTGAAGTCTGAAGAAGGGTCTCCATCTGAAACGTCACCCATTCCTTCTCTCCAGAGATGCTGCCTGTCCCTCTGAGTTACTCCAGCTTTTTGTGTCCACCCATGTCAAAATTCTGTTTCCAACGATGTTTCCTGGCACAATTTGCAAACTTGGGTACATGGTGGTTTTGAGGTTAGACCCTGTGCTATTAAAAGCCCTCAACAACAGGTTACATGCTTCAAAATTGTGCTGGTTCATGCGAGCATTTAGAACGGCTGCTGATTCTGGGCGCGTAGAAGTAACATTTCAATGACATAGAAATGTGTCTTTTTCTAAGAGAAACAGGCCCTTTGGCCCACCGGGTCAACCTAAACTAATTAACCTACAAACCTGTACACCTTTGAAGTGTGTGAGGAAACCGGAGCACCCAGAGAAACCCACGCGGTCACAGGGACTCCCTGTGTACTCCCTGGAGCTATAAGGCAGCAACTCTACCGCTGCCATCTCTTAAGTAGACCTTTTATTCCTAGTGGCTGTTTAAGCTCTGCACATGGGCAGCACGGTGGCAAAGCAGTAAAAACACTGCGTTACAGTACCAGCAACCTTGGTTTGATTCTGACTACGGGTGCTGTCTGTTCATATATTCTCCCCGTGACCTGCGCGGGTTTTCTCCGGGTTCTCCGGTTTCCTCCCACACTCCGAAGACGTGCAGGTTTGTAGGTTTATTGGCTTCTGTAAATTCTCCCTAGTGTGTAGGAGAGAACTAGTGTACGGGTGGATCACTGGACGGCATGGACTCGATGGGCTGAAGGGCTTGTTTCCATGCTGTTTCTCTAAACCAAACTAAACTTAACTAAACTAAACTGACCTCAACCAAACTCAACTAAACCAAACTAATCTAAACTAACCCAAACTGATCTAAACTAAACTAAACTAAACTAAATTAAACTCAGCTCAACTCAACTAAACTCAACAAAATATCTCCTTCCTTCTACAACATTATCAGCAGTTGTTTCTATTATTTTCTCCTCTGTAGACTTATTGAGCTCCTCTGTAAACTTATTTGCCTGAACGACACCAGATGAGAGCAAGTTCCATATTGTAACCAGTGGTGTATCTGCTGTATCACAGCGCCAGATACCAGGTTTCGATTCTGACCTCAGAGTGATGTCTGGGTGGACTTTGCACGTTCTCCCTGTGACCGTGTGGGTTTCCTCCGGGTGCCCGGGTTTCCTCCCACAATTGTACAGCTTTACCAAAACCAATCAACCTGCAAACCTGTACGCCTTTAGAGTGAGGGAGGAAACCGAAGATCTCGGGGGGGGAAGCCAGGCAGGTCACATGGGGGGCAAGACAAAATGCTGGAGTAACTCAGCGGGTGAGGCAGCATCTATGGAGAGAAGGAATTGGCGACGTTTCGGGTCGAGACCCTTCTTCGGACATGGAGAACGTGCAAACTCCTTACAGACAGCACCCGTAGTTTTGATCGAACCCCGGTCTCTGCAGCTGTAAGGCAGCAACTTTACCACTGCGCCGCCTTACCACCCTTAAAGTTCTTAAATATGTAGCGTATAATTTATTGATCGATTATTGTAATTGAAAGCTGCCGAAATAACAATTCCTCATTTCCGATTAGACTGGAGTCGGTAAAATTAAATAACTAGTGGGTCAGCTAATAGTCCTCTCTATAAACAAAGGTAACATTGATAGTGGCACCCCACGATTTGCACTATGTCAAGAGCCTGAGTGTTTTTGTATGTAACACGTTTGTTAGTTTATAACAAATGGTATTGGTTTGATTTTAATAGAGTCATTTACAAGCCATGAGAAGACTGTAACACTCCCAATAAAAATAACACAAATCCGCCTTCAATTTTCGAGAGAAGGTCTGTTGCCATTGCTGGAGTTCTGCCAAGGACAGTTATTTTGCAGCAAAACTCTCGGGGAAGCAGAGAGAAGTCAGAAAGTCAGACCACAGCGGTGATCCCTGATGAGTTTTATATTAAAATCCTCGCCCATTGACATTCCTCTGATGTAAATGCCAAAAAAGCTGACCGCAGCCTTGTGATCCAGTCGAGTATCCAGGGTCTTCTTCACGATGCACGTTAACGTGCCATAGCTGCATCCTTCTTCTGTCCAGTTCATTCCGGTTGCCGTTTTTTAATCACCCCGACGGCCCGCTGGGGAGACCTGTAATTGATGGCCGATGTGCGTCGCTTCTCAACGCCCTTCGTTCGTTCCCCCCCTCCCCCCCCCTCGCGGCTAACAAAGGTCTCGGGAGCTCTGGCCACCGGCCAGAAATAATTCTCCTGGTCGGCCGACTGTACGCAGCAAGGGAGCATAACAAACGATTCGATTTACATCATAGGAGGGTCACGTTGGCATTGCCAGCGTCACTCCCATGGTGGGGTCTTCAGATCATTAACTGGGTCGTGCTGCACACCTTTCAAAAGAGGTAAACGTGTTGGATTTAACGTGATAGGGACAAGCGGCGTTACCTAAAAATTAGCGAATTCAACGTTTAAGATTTAATGTTCAGCCTGCTCTTAAGTTCATAAGTCCTTATGTTATAGGAGCAGAATTAGGCCACCCGGCCCATTAAGTCTACTCCGCCATTCGATTGTGACTGAATCTATCTCACCCTCCTAACCCCATTCTCAATAGACAATAGACAATAGGTGCAGGAGTGGGTCATTCGGCCCTTCAAGCCAGCACCGCCATTCAATGTGATCATGGCTGATCATCCACAATCAGTGCTCTTGCCTTCTCCCCATAACTCCTGACATCTGTTCTAATCAAGAACCCTCCTCCTCATCTCCTTTATAAAGGAACGCCCATTTATTTTGAGGCTCTGGCCTCTAGTCCTAAACTTTCCCACTAGTGGAAACGTCCCCTCCACATCCACTCTATCGAGGCCTCTCACAGTCACTTCTATGGCGGTGAATTCCACTGATTCACCACCCTCTGACGAAAGGAATTCCGCCTCATCTCATCTCTAAAGATACAAACAGAAAGCTAGAACAGAAAGCATTGAAAAAGTTGAATGGTGATTCTCTGATGTTAAAACTGCAGAATCTGATTTAAACCAAAGATAGACACAAAAATGCTGGAGTAACTCAGCGGGTCAGGCAGCATCCCTGGATCGAAGGAATGGGTGATGTTTCGGGTCAAGACCCTTCTTCAGTGAAGCAGAGAGTCAGGGGAGAGGGAAACACAGTCACTTTCCCCTTGCTAACAATCTATTCTACATTTTCCTTGAACTTTGTCCCCTTTGATGTCTCATTTTCACACCTTGCCCTTCCTTATCTCTGTGCTCCCTCTCCACCTGACTCTCACTGAAGAAGGGTCTTGACCCAAAATGTCACCCATTCCTTCCATCCAGAGGTGCTGCCTGACCCGCTGAGTTACTCCAGCATTTTGTGTCCATCTTAGGCTTAATTCACTGGTGCATTTCTGCTGCGGCATTGTGATTAATGAGGAAAAACAATAAAGCTAAAGGTATGTTGAGTATGATCAATATTACATTGTTAAATGAAATGCTTACTGAAATTTTAAGTGTTGAAATCAATCCCAGTATCTACAGCAATCCATTAGGAAAAGTATTAAACTAACCTACAGTGTTTAATTATCTCCTCTCTTTATTTGGTAATGTCGTGTAAGTCATAGAGTCATGGAGTCATAGAGTGATACTTAGTGGAAACAGGCCCTTCAGCCCAACTTGCCCACACCGGCCAACATGTCCCAGCGACACTAGTCCCACCTGGTCCATATCCCTCCAAACCTGTCCAACCCATGTACCTGTCTAACTGTTTCTTAAAGGTAGACAAAAGTGCTGGAGAAACTCAGCGGTTGCGGCAGCATCTATGGAGTGAAGGAAATAGGCAACGTTTCTGGCCAAAACTCTTCTTCGGCCTGAAACGTTGTCTATTTGCTTTGCTCCATAGATGCTGCCGCAACCGCTGAGTTTCTCCAGCACTTTTGTCTACCTTTGATTTTCCAGCATCTGCAGTTCCTTCTTGAAAACTAACTTTCTTAAATGTTGGGATAGTCCCAGCCTCAACTACCTCCCCTGGCAGCTTGTGCCATACACCCACCACCCTTTGCGTAAAAAAGTTACCCTTCAGATTCCAATTAAATCTTTTCCCCCTTGACTTTAAACCTTACACTCGATTCACCTACTCTGGGCAAGAGACTCTGCGCATCTAACCGATCTATTCCCCTCATGATCTTAAACAGATCCACAAGATCAAGGCTCGGCACTCAATCAACAATGATACTAATGGTGTCCAAGTTTTGCGACAAAATACAGATCTTACTTTTAAAATTGAGATTGAAAAGTATTCTGGCATCCCAGGCATCTAAAACAAACCCCTTCTGAGAACTGGAGTCCCCGTTTCCAATGTGTCGGATATTGTGGTCACTCTTTGCAATAAACTCTTACTCAAAATACATTTCAAATTAAATCTATACATAGTTAGGGCTGCAGCATATTATTTACGTCCATTATTTCTTGCTTCCGGTTCCTTCCCCCCCCCCCCCCACCACACAATCAGTCTGAAGACCCAATACCATAACTTGTACATATTCTCTGGCGATGCTGCCTGTCCCACTGAGCTACTCCAGCGTTTTATGTCTATCTTTATCACAGGCACAGGTTTAGAAGGATGTGCGGCAAAATGCAGGCAAATGGGAACATTTCATAAGTGATCTTCCATTCTTTACAATGATAAATCCAATAACAAATCCTATGGGGGACACGGTGGCGCAGCGGTAGAGCTACTGCCCTACAGCACCAGAGACCTGGGTTCGATCCCGACTACGGGTGCTGTCCGTACGGAGTTTGTACGTTCTCACCGTGACCTGCGTGGGTTTTCTCGGAGATCTTCGGCTTCCTCCCACACTCCAAAGACGTACAGGCTTGGTATATGTGTGTAAACGTAAAACTGTCCCTAGTGTGTGTAGGATGGTGTTAATGTGCGGGGATCGCTGGTCGGGGCGGACTTGGTGGGCCCTAAGGCCTGTTTCCGCACCGAATCTCTAAACTAAATTAAACTACTCGTCACATGAGATAAATGTTGGACAAATGTCACTTTATGTTCTCCAGTTACAGTATCTGGCCGCTAAACCGTGTGTCATTAGCGAGGCATATTGCATTTTCTATCATCCCAGAGTTCAAGCGCGGGGACCGCATGCAGCCTAGAGCGGTGGATCAGCGGCGGAGGACATCAAGGCTACATTTGGCCAGGCCGACCCAGCAACGCCGCCAGGACAACAGACCTTCATGGTCAGATCAAGATCCCTGCACTTACAACAACTGCGACTTGGAACTGGCGCCGAACTGGCGACTCGGTACACTGTCATAAGGTCATAAGGTCATAAGTGATAGGAGTAGTGTTAGACCATTCGGCCCATCAAGTCTACGCCGCCATTCAATCATGGCTGATCTATCCCTCCCTCCTAACCCCATTCTCCTGCCTTCTCCCCATACCCTCTGGCACCCGTACTAATCAAGAATCTATCTATCTCTGCCTTAAAAATACTCACTGACTTGGCCTCCACAGCTGTCTGTGGCAAAGAAACCCACAGATTTACCACCCTCTGACTGAAGAATCTCGGTGTACCACTGCTGTACACTTGTACTGCTTCTCTGAGTTGCTTATCTAAGATGTATCTAAGTGCTTATGTGTAGTGATGCTTGTACTCAACTGTGTCCAAAAATGAATTTCACTGCACCTCGGTACATGTGATAACTAAAGTACCGTACCGAACCATACCATATAAACCGTGACCATTCTGCAGCCAAGTTTAATTCCCTTAAAGTTCTGTCAAAAGGAGCATTCCCATGTACAACCAGAGCAATGTATCATCTTGCTGTTTTAAGATGTTCGGTCAAGTGATTTAAGTAAACAGTTTCAAATGAATTTTGAACTGTGACGTCTTTCAAAGTGTTATTGCCTTTTAGAGAACTTTAGCTAGTCTGTGAGTTGTTTATAACTTACATCCAGAGTAGTTGCATACTCGACATCCAAGGCTGCTGAAAATCATAATTACACTCTAACTCAAGTGTGTAGCAGCACAATTAAACCGCATTTACTTTTATTTCCTTCTGTTGAGTCTGTCTGGTGTTTCATATATAAGCTTTAATTGCTGTTAGCTGTTAGCTATCATTTACTTATTCATTATGAGGCTGACACACCACCATGCCCGATTTATAATCCACATTCATTCAAAATCCATATCTGGGTTTTTTCTTAATGATTAAGCCATTCACCGTTTTATTCTTAAACAAATCGGCTAATGATCCTGTTAAAACAGCGCACAGGGGAGATTCGAAGTTGTGCCTCAAGGAGGTTAGGAAATGACTTGAAGCCAATTACTGGAAAATTCCACGCCACTGCATGCCACGAGGCCGCACCAAAGTGCAGGCAATTTGCAAAGGCAAGCTGAGACAACACCCAAAGTGCCCTGAGCAACGACACTACAGTTCCCCACCTCTGAAATACCAGGAGCTCCAAGGGAAAAAAAAACTTGGACTAGGATAGAATCGAATGCAGGTTGGTTCCGAGCATCTTGGACCAAAAAAATCCCTTAGTGGCAATGGAGGCAACTCCGGTTGAGAAACAGGCAGGTGTCAGCTCAATAGCCACTGCTAAACAGGAGGTGAGGACAGACCCATTGAGAGATCAGCAGCTTAGCCTGGGATTAGGATGGCAGTTTCTGCGTGCATGGACATGCCGCAACGGAATAACTAAGTGGTGACGCAAGGCTATTCTTTATATCGACAATAAAATGGGCTTGAAGATTCCATCCGTTATAGTCATAGGTGGAGCAGTGGCAGAGTTGCTAAAAATTATAAATAATCATATGGGACAAAGCAAAGAGTGTATGGATCTCGATCAGACACTATATGAAACTCTGCCTGCAACATAAACTAGGATGCATGGCACCAAAGATATAGCAGAAAATGATTCAATGCTGTGATTGAGGCTTAAAATACTGAGAGACAAAGAATATATTAGCAAATTGCTTGATTTAAGGTGCTTTGACACTAAATGTTAACATTGCAGCTCCCTGTAGTGTGCGATTCAAAATACAGAACTGAGGAAGTTAGGTGTAGGAAGTTTGGTGCTGGTTTACACCGAAGATAGACACAAAATGCGGGACAGGCAGCATCTCTGGATAGAAAGAATGGGTGACGTTTTGGGCCAAGACCCTTCTTCAGATTGAGAGTCAGGAAAGAGGGAGACACAGAAATGTGCAACTTTCCCCCAGCGAACAATGATCTATTCTACATATTCCTAGAACGTCGTCCCCTTTGATGTCTCGTTTTCACACCTTACCCTTCCACGTCTCTGTGTCTCCTTCTCCCCCTGACTCTCAGTCTGAAGAAGGGTCCAGACCCGAAACATCACCCATTCCTTCTATCCGGAGATGCTGCCCTGTCCCGCTGAGTTACTCCAGCACTTTGTGTCCAAGTTAGGTGTCGTTTAGTTTAAAAATTACTTTGTTCGCTGGGTCTGCTCATCAAAAAGAAAATAGCAGGCTTGACTTGAGGGGTTATGATACACCAGTTCTACAGCACAGATTGCATTGCTGAGCCTAGTAACACGAAAGCAATTGCAAAATTGATCAAAGCAAGTCGACAGTGGTTTAAATGAGTTTTGTGCAAAAGTGCCAAGGAATATTGATATCGGAAGGTCAGATCGATGGGTCATGATTCACGAGGCTTTTTGAGCCTACGTGTGATGTGAGGATTGTCACGTTGTTAGTTTGCAGAAACACGATTATAGTTTTACATACTGATGTGGTTCAGCGCAGTGGTTGGCAAAACCAACAGCAACCTTCAGGATTTGAATTGTTGCTTTATTCATAAAGGTAATCATGCATTTACTGCTCTCAGAGTGTTCCGGTAACAGATACAATTTGCATTGTTTAGTTTAGTTTAGAGATACAGCGCGGAAACAGGCCCTTCGGCCCACCGAGTCCACGCCGACCAGCGATCCCCGCACACTGACACTATCCCACACACACTAGGGACAATTTTACATTTATACCACGGCAATTAGCCAACAGACCTGTACGTCTTTGGTGTGGGAGGAAACTGAAGATCTCAGAGAAAACCCGCGCGGGTCACGGGGAGAACGTACAAACTCTGTACATACAGCACCTGTAGTCGGGATCGAACCCGGGTCTCTGGCTCCATAAGGCAGTAGCTCTACCGCTGTGCCAAATTGCTGATTGTATCGGCATGGCACCATTTTTTGATGACAAATATTCTTTGGATCAATTAATCTGGGATCGGAATAATCAATAATACATTGTTCCGTGTACAGAGAGACCTTGTCATCAATAAAACACAAAGTGCTGGAGTAACACAGGAGAGGAAGTCTCTTGCCCACAGTAGGGGAATCAAGAACCAGAGGACATAGGTTTAAGGTTTTAGTCTGAAGAAGGGTCCCGGCCTGAAACATCACTTCCAGGAAGCAATTTGGCAGGTGTTATGATGTTAAAAATGCAGGTTTTCTAAGGAGCACTGCAGACTGAAGAAGGGTTTACCAGAAACATCACCTATCCACTATGTCCAGAGATGCTGCCTGACCTGCTGGGTAACTCCAGCATTTTGTGTCCATCTTCAGAATTGTATTAACACGGATTGAGAATTGGTTATCAAAGGGCAAAGGACAAAGGGCATTTATTTGTCACGTACACCAACTGGTGCAGTAAAATTTGAGTTGCCATTTGCAGCACACCAATAAAAATAAAACACTCATGCCCTCTGGTTCTCGATTCCCCTCCACCTGGCATACAATGAAATATAATCTGGAAAAATATGAATGTAACCATTTTAAGAACATAGAACAGCGAACACTCCAGGATAGGCTCAGGCTCTTTGGCCAACAGTCTTTGCCAAACGTGATGCCAAGATCAACTCTTACCTACCTGCACATAGCTGCACAATCCAGACCTCACTAATCCCTGCATTTTCAATCACCTATCCAGAAGTTTATTAATAGAATATTTTGATGCACAAACGACTTTACTCTAGACTTTAGACTTTAGCGATGTAGTGGGGAAACAGGCCCTTCAGCCCACCGAGTCCACGCCGATCAGCGATCACCCTGTACACTAACACTATCCGACTACCAAGGGCCAAATCACAATTTTACCAAAGCCAATTAGCCTACAAACATTTATGTCTTTGGAGTTTGGGAGGAAACCGGATCACCCGGAGAAATCCCACATGGTGACAGGGAGAAGTTCAGACTTCGTACAGACAGCACCCATGGTCAGAATCGTACCTGGGTCTCTGGCGCTGTGAGGCAGAAACTCTACCATTGCGCCACCGTGCCCCCCTTAGGATGGCGAATCTTCGGAATATTCTATCCTGGGAGTCTAAGTGGAAGATCAACCAGGATAGGCATAAAATACTGGGGTAATTCAGCAAAGACAGGCAGCATCTCTGGAGGAAAGGAATGGGTGACATTTTAGATTGGGACCCTTCTTCAGACTGAGAGTCTGAAGTCTCGACCCGAAACGTCAGCCATCCCTTCTCTTTAGAGATGCTGCCTGTCCCGCTGAGTTTTTTGTGTCTACCTTCGGTGTAAACCTGCAGTTCCTTCTTACACCGATCAACCGGGTCACAAATCAATCAGAACCAGGCGGCACGGTGGCACAGCGGTAGAGTTGCTGTCTTACAGCACTTGCAGCACTTGAGACCCAGGTTCGATCCCGACTACGGATGCTGTCTGTACATTCTCCCCGTGACCTGCGTGGGTTTTCTCCGAGATCTTCAGTTTCCTCCCACACTCCATAGACATACAGGTATGTCTCGGCTCTTGGCTCGGTATAAGTGTAAACTGTCCCTGGTGTGTGCAGGATAGTGTTAATGTGCGGGGATCGCTGGTCGGTGTGCATTCGGTGGGCCGAAGGGCCTGTTTCCGCTCCAAACCAAACTAATCTAAACTAAATCTTGTTAAGTGACAGTGCAAGCACTTATTTTCTGCCTCTCTTATTTTTATTACTTGAGCTTGTTTGGCTTGTGCTTAAATGTATTTCTTGCTTGCTGCTATATTTCAGTAGCTATAACTCCATTCTGTTCTGCTATTATCTGGGGCCAATTGTTCCCCTAAAGATTTAGCAATAATTCATTGATGCAAACAAGTTATTTCAGTGTCATGATTATACAATTATGCAAATGTTTATCTTATTATCATTCATCTGACTAAATTAGTAAAATGCTTCCATGAATTTATCTACAAGTTAAACTCCACATGACTTCTTAATCTGCAGCTAATCCTCCATATTTTAGTTTAGTTTAGTTTAGTTTAGCTGAAGTTTAACAACAGGCCCTTCGACCCACCGAGCCCGTGCCGACCAGTGATCCCCGCACGTTAATACTACCCAACACACACTCGGGACAATTTTACATTTATACCAAGCTAATTAACCTACAAACCTGTGCGTCTTTGGAGTGGGAGTAAACCAAGGTTCTCGGAGAAAACCAATGCAGGTCACGGGGAGAAGGTACAAACTCCGTACAGAGAAACAAATCAGGATCAAACCCGGGTCCCTGGCGTTGTAAGCGCTGTAAGGCAGCGCCTCTACCGCTGCGTCACCGTGTCGCCACTGATGCTTTTGATGCTTTGAAAATTCTACTTCCAGTTACTGAGTGATAAACATTGAAACAGGAACGTTACAACAATTAATCTCTTACTGCACCAGTACATTTTTTCGAAGATTGAGCTGAATTCTATGAACTTGATACAAAGTAAAATAGTTACAGTAGCAGTGTTTATTTTCAAATAAGCAAGAGAGTATTTGGCCTTTGTTTGTTGATCCTTTTAGCATAAAATAATCAATTATTCAACCACATTTAACAGTTACTGCTATTGGCATTTTAAATGCAGAGAGCAGTAAAAATGTGGAACACTCAGCCACAAAAGGCATGTGATGCTAATTCAAATGTTACTGAAAAAATTGTGGTTGGTGGATTTTTTGGGAGATGGAATACGGGGTGGTTAAAGAGCTGAGCCAATAGATCAACCAACATATTTTATTTTTAGAGGCTAGGTTAAGAACTAAACTTTCCACTCCTGTAATGAAAAGGAGTTATTTTATTCCTTTAATAGTAAAACATTTAAACGTTCTATCCGCGAGTCGTGCAGTCTAAAGCTGACTTTATCACTGTAAACCTCACGGCCATTGTTGGTATTATCTGAATCAGATCATGGAGCGGCACGGTGGCGCAGCGATAGAGTTGCTGCCTCGCAGCGCCAGAGACCCGGGTTCGATCCTGACTACGGGTGCCTGTCTGCACGGAGTTTTATGCTCTCCCCGTGACCTCCGTGGGTTTTCTCCGGGTGCTCCGGTTTCCTCCTGCACTCCAAAGACGTACAGGTTTGTATGCTAATTGGCTTCGTTAAAATTGTAAATTGTCCCTAGTGTAGGGGTGGGAGATTGCAACCTTCACGTGGTCCGCCCTGTTTCGACGAATGCAATCAACCCGGCGTGCACAGTCAAATAAGATTAAATAGAACAAGTTGTCCTACAACTTTAGGTTGTGCACGCCACACGCAAGAAGAAGACTTCCCTAGTGTGAGTAGAGGAGGATAATGTAATTGTGCGGGGATCGCTGGTCTGCACGGACTCGGTGGGCTGAAAGGCCAGTGTCCGCGCTGCATCTCTAAACTGAACTAAATTAATCTGCAGCTTTCTTTATGCAATATGTGCAATTCAGTCCAAATCAATTGGCATTTTCGAAAAAACAAGGTACCAGTTATCCCATTGATAAAATCCTTCTGCCAAAAAAATTCCATCCAACTCATACCTCTTGCTTCTTGTCACTGACCCAATTTTGGATACATAAGTGATAGGAACAGAATTAGGCCATTCGGCCCATCAAGCCTGCTCCACCATTCAATTATGGCTGATCTATCTCTCGCCCCTGTCTTCTCCCCATAACCCCTGACACCGGTACTAATGAAGAAGCCACAATATCTATCTCTGCCTTAAAAACATCCATTGACAGCCTTCACAGCCTTCTGTGGCAAAGAACTCCACAGATTCATCAACATCTGACTAAAGAAATTCCTCCTCATCTCCCTCCTAAAGTAACGTCCTTTAATTCTGAGGCTATGACCTCTAGTTCTAGACTCTCCTCCCTCTAGTGGAAATATCTCCCCCACATCCACACTATCCAGGCTTTCCACTGTTCCGTAGGTTCCAATGAGGTGCCCCTTCGTCCTTCTAAACTCCGTCAAACGATAATTCCAGGGATCATTCTTGTAAACCTCCTCTGGACCCTCTCCAGAGCCAGCACATCCTTCCTCAGACATGGGGCCCAACAGTGAACTCACCTCTCCATTTTCAGTAAATTGATCCCCTTACCATTAGAACACAGAAAGTAGAAATGTATAGCACAGGAACAGGCCCTTCAGCCCTCAATGTCTGTGCTAAACCAAGATAAACTAATCTCATCTACTTGTACATGATCCATATCCCTCCATTCCCCGCATATCCACGTGCCCATCTAAAAGCCTCCTGAATACAATTATCGTATCTGCCTCCACCACCACCCTGGCAATGCGTTCCAGGCACCCACCACTCTCTGTGTAAAACTCGCCCCCCATATCTCCTTTGCACTTTGCGTCCTTTACCTTTAAGTCACGCTCTTAGTCCTTGATATTTCCCCCCTGGGATAGAGGGTCAGACTGTCCACCCTATCCACGCCTGTCATTATTTTAGATACGTCTATCAGGTCTCCCCTCAACCTCTGGCATTCTAGAGAAAACAATCCAAGTTTGTTCAAGTCTCTCCTCAGGTAAACTTTATCTCCACCTTCTCCGAAGCCTCTACATTCTGTAATGCATTCTGACATGTCTGAATAATGTCTGAAGATGGGTCCCGACCCGAAACTACACTATGACTGTATGCATGTAAATAGATTTATTTATTGAAATCATATTCTATGTCGCTCTTCCAGGGAGATGCTAACTGAATTCCGTTGTCTCTGTACTGTATACTGACAATGACAATTAAAGTTGAATCTGAATCTGAATCTGAATCTGAATCTGAAACGTCACCTATCCATGTTCTCCAGTGATGCTGCCTAACCCGTTGAGTTACTGCAGTGTTTTTGTATCCATCTTTGGTACCAACAAACATCTGCAGGTCATTTTTACTACATTATTTGAATGCATTTCCACCTATTATATTATATATTGTGTAGGAAGGAACTGCAGATGCTGGTTTTAAACAAAGACAGAAGCAAAAAACTGGAGTAACTCAGCAGGTCAAGCACCATCTACGGAGAAAAGGAATCGGTGACGTTTCGGGTCGAGACCGTTCTTCAGTATGAGAGTCAAGGGAGAGGGAAACGAGAGACATAGACGGTGATGGAGAGACATATAGAAGAAATGAATGAAAGATTTGCAAAAAAGTAACGATGATCAAGGAATCAGTCAATTGTTGACTGTGGGCTGGGTATTAACGAGTTATACGGACAAGGAAACTCACCAGGACAAGAGTGAAACTAGTACGATGACTAGGGTGGGAGGGAGGGAGAGAGAGGGATGTAAGGGTTACATGAAGTTGAAGAAATCAATAGTCACACCGCTGTATTGTAAGCTGGCCAAGCGACATATCAGGTCTGTTACCCTTCCTACGCCATTTTTGATTGTGTAATTTCTAAGGCTGACTGCAGTTTTTTTTTTAAATATTTCCAATATATTATTAATAACAGCACAGGTGTATATATGTGCGTAAAATATATAAGTTTATGTCTGAAGGCCAACTGAGTCATTTGCTAGGAACTTAATTACGAATTGGTGGAAAGGTGTCAGCCTCAATCACAATCAGCACGGGAGCACCTTAAGTCTGCATGCTCATCCCCTTGCTATACTCACTCTATACTCATGACTGCGTAGCTGGACACAGTGCAAATTCCATCATCAAGTCCGCTGACGACACCACTGTTGTGGGACGTATCACTGATGGGGACGAGACAGAGTATAGAAGCGAGATCGACCGACTGACCAAATGGTGCCAGCACAATAACCTGGCCCTCAACACCAGCAAAACCAAAGAACTGATTGTGGACTTTGGAAGAGGAAGGATGAGGACCTTGAATCTTGAAACAATCCTCTAATAGAGAGAGAGATAGATAGATAGATAGATAGATAGATAGATAGATAGATAGATAGATAGATAGATAGATAGATAGATAGATAGATAGATAGATAGATAGATAGATAGATAGATAGATAGATAGATAGATAGATAGATAGATAGATATATTTAAGGTGTAAGTTTGAATAAACATATAGAAATAGTGAGTCATCTGCTTAACTTACTGTTAATGGAGAATGGGCCAGTGATACATATAGGAAGGATGTACAGAAAAAGGCTGTTTCATTAGGTGTAATGTATCAGATAGGTATTTACCCAGAGGTTGTGCAACACTTCACTGCCTTCCTCATATCCTCCCATTCCCATGGAACATAGAGCACGTCAGATATGCTCACGGGACTAGATTGTGCAATGGCAGGCCACTCCCTGTTTACAAAGAGTGCATTACTTATCAAACAGCCACCTGCCAATTGAGCAGGGCCGTTCCCAAGCAATGCCACTCACATCATACTGAAAGAATTTATTGGAACATAGAGCATAGAGCATGGAAAAGTACAGGCACAGGAGCAGATCCCATTGGCCCAACATGCTTCCGCCGAACATGGTGCCAAGTTTGCCGGCACGTGATCCATAACCGTCCACTCCCGGCATATCCAAACTGTGGCAACTTCGTAAGCAGGTCACAGGGTCTTACTTTATCTATGTGGGGGAAGGAACTGCAGATGCTGGTTTAAATCACAAAATACAGGAGTAACTCAGCGGGTCAGGCAGCATCTCTGGAGAGAAGGAATGGGTGAAGTTTCGGGTCGAGACCCTTCTTCAGATCAAGAATCTGTCACCCTAAGAGACCCTGACATCTGGGGACTTTGCACATTCTCCTGGGTGCCTTACATTTCTCCCTCATACCACAGACAGGCTGGTAGGTGCCTTGGCTACTTATCAACTGACTACTTGGATGGCATAGTGACATAGCTGCTAGAGCCCCTGCCTCATAGCGCCAGAGACACGGGTTTTGGTCCTGACCTCGGTTGCTGCCTGTGTGGAGTTTGTGTGTTCTGCCTGTGACCACATGGGTTTCCTCCGGGTGTCCTAGTTTAATTCCACATCCAAGACGTGTGGGTTTCCAGGTTCAATGTTGTCTGTAAATTGTCCCTAGTGTGGAGGGAGTGGAAGAGTGCATGGGATAATGTAGAAAATGCATGAATGGGAGATGGCTGGTCGGCATGGAGCCGGTGGGCCAGAGGGCCTGTTTCCGTGATGTATCTTACTATAATACATTGAAATGACCCCCCGCATGGAGAATGAAGTAAGAGGGAAATAAGTGAGGGGGTGGGATTGATGTGAGGTCAGGATCAAAATAGGCTGAATTACCCTGATATCTTGTGAGAACTGTGATGGGAATACCTTTATGGGAGATAACCTTCTTCCCCGCACCCATCAATGATGGACACACTTGCTGTCTGAAGCATGTTTAGTCTTTCCATTCACTGGCTAGCATGCAACAAAAGCCTTTGGACCTTTTTTTTGTAATCAAAAATATTTATTATAATATTAAAATAATATATACAGTACAGTAAAAAAAAAAACAGAACTCATAAACTAAGAAGCTATTTTATACTCCTTGTCCAGGAAGCATTTAACCCCCCGCGGTGCCCAGCGGTCCCAGAAATCCCCCAGGGCACCCGTGGCCAGCGCGTAGTCCGTCTCTAACACCATCCGGGCACGGACGTAACCCCGGAATAGGGTCAGGCAGCCGGCACAGGCTGGACCCTCTTCCGCCTGGCGCTGTGACGCGTGGATGGCCAACTTGGCCAAACCCAGCCAGGACATCCTCGGCCCTGCCTTTGTACTTTGGTACACGTGACAATAAACTAAACTGGACTGAAGCACTGCAATGAACCAACCTGTCACTGAGCACATCTGACCTACCATCCACCTCGGACTATCTTTGAACAGACTTTGTTGGAACTTTATCTTGCAGTAAACGTTCTTCCCTTTATCCTGTATCTATACACTGTTGTGATCGCTGGTGAATGTATCTGCAACAGCAACGAGTGGTCTTTCCGTAAAAATATAGCGTTGGAGTGCGGAGACTTCTTTGCAAGCTCCTCCCAGAGAAAGATCATCCATCATCCCTTGCATTCGTTCTACTTTAGTGTTTTTAGTTTAGTTTAGTTTAGAGATAAAGCATGGCACAGGCCCTTTGGCCCACCGAGTCCATGCCGACCAGCAATTACCTGCTCATTACTACTATCCGACCCGCACTAGGGACAATTTACAATTATACCAAGCCAATGAACCTACGAAACCTGTATGTCTTTGGACTGTGGGAGGATACCGGAGCACCCAGAGGAAACCCACGCAGGTCAAGGGGAGACCCTACAAACTCTGCACAGGCAGTACCCATAGTCAGGATCAAACCGGGTCTCTGGCACTGTGCCACCGTGCCACATAGCTATAATCATGTATCGTCTTTTTGCTGACGAGATAGCGTGCAACTAAAAAGCATTTCACTGTGTCTCAGTACACGTGACAATAATAAATTAAACTTAACTGAACTAAACTAAACTATCTTCAAAGTCAAAACTTAGCCTCTGACTAACTGATATAATTCATTAACTTGGAATTGAAAATGACTTTTATTGCATCTTTCTTTGACCTGGCTGGTTTTGGCTGTGGTGTTCCACCACATTTTATGTAGTCTGTAGCACATATCATAAGTGACAACTCAGCACTCACACCTATTGCAAGTCTCCTGTTGTTTTGTAAAATGGAATCTACTGTAGCTGCAATAGTTCATCACACTTAAAGGACCAGTTCAGGTCTCAATGAAGGTGGCACAG
Source organism: Leucoraja erinaceus (assembly GCF_028641065.1). NCBI lineage: Eukaryota > Metazoa > Chordata > Chondrichthyes > Rajiformes > Rajidae > Leucoraja > Leucoraja erinaceus. The sequence continues at coordinate 12,654,805 of NC_073399.1, read as the reverse complement.
GAATACGTTCCTCAATTTGCATGTCATTTGCCTGGCAAAATCCCTAATTACACGGCTTTAGTATCAAGTAAAGCAAGCCATGAAATACAGAGTTTAGCAAGGGAGCGGCACGGTGGCGCTGCGGTAGAGTTGCTGCCTTGCAGCGCCAGAGACCCGGGTTCGAGCCTGACTATGGGTGCATGTCTGTGCGGAGTTTGTACCTTCTCCCCGTGACCGCGTGGGTTTTCTCCGGGTGCTCAGGTTTCCTCCCACACTACAAAGACCCACAGGTTTGTAGCTTAACTGACTTTGGTATAAATTGTAAATTGCCCTGCCCCCCCGAATGCAGGATAGCGCTGGCGTGCGGGCATCGCTGGTCGGTCGGCGCGGACTCGGTGGTCGGTAGGGCCTGTTCTCTGATACTAAAACAAAAAAATACATCTTATTTGACCACGAGATGTAGGAGCATAAATAGACCATTCTGCCCATCTAGTCTGCTCTGCCATTCGATCATGGCTGATCTGCTTTTCCATCCTATTTACCTTCACTTCCGGCATAATGTACCAAAACTGGAAAGCTCTCTGAAACCCCCAAGGTTCATAGCTTATGTAAACAATTTCAGATGGCAGCTATAGATGGTCTTTCCAAACACAGGCATAGATGAATACGAGAGACGATGATTGTTTGCTGCCTTTAACAATCGCACCTCACCGCACATCATCCCCCGAAATTGTTGCCACCTCCAAAGGTATCCCACCACTACTCGCATTTCCCATCTTCACCCCTTCCGCTTTCCGCAGAGAACGTTCCCTCCGCAACTCTCCGATCAACTCGTCCCCAACCAGAAACGTCACCCATCCTTGTTCTCCAAAGATGCCGCCTGACCCGTTGAGTTACTCCAGTAATTCGTGTCAGTCTATCTTCACATTCTGAGTTGAATGTCGGGCAAACCACAGCAGGAAAGGCGTTCCACATCGGGTGCCAGACTTCCTTCACTACCAGATGTAGATGTCTGGCAGCCGCTACTTTCCTCTGAGTTAGATCAAGATTGGCAAACATTGGACAAAGGACGCACACCTCCATCATATTGGTGATTGGTTAGGGCGTCATGTTCTTAAGTTCATAGGTTCATAAGTTCTAGGAGCAGAATTAAGCCATTCTGCCCAGCAAGTCTACCCTCACACACTCCAAAGACATACAGGTTTGTAGGCTAATTGGTTTGGTGAAAATGTAAATTGTCCTTCTTGTGTGCAGGATAGTGTGAGTGGCGGGGATCGCTGATGGGCGCGGACTCGGTGGGCCGAATGTCTTGTTTCCACGCTGTATCTCAACACTAAACCGTAACAAAAAACTCTAAAGTAGAATGATTGCAAAGGATAGTGGATGATCTTTCTCTGGGAAGAGCCGGGAACTCTCTAACGCAGGAAAGACCACCCATTGCTGTTATCAGAAAATCAGACTGATTAGATTCATGTTCATTAGTCATAGCAGCAGAATTAAGTCATTCGGCCCATCGAGTCCACTCCACCATTCAATCATGACTAGTCTATCTGTCCTTCCCAACATTCTCCTGACTTCGCAAAAGGTCATTAAGTAATAGGAGCAGAATTAAGCCAATCGGTCCAGCAAGTCTACTGCGTCGTTCAATCATGGCAGATCTATCTTTCCCTCTCAACCCCATTCTCCTGCCTTCTCCCCATAACCCCTGACACCAATAGCAAACAAGGATACGGGGAGAAACTGTGGTGAATCTGTGGAATTCTTTGCCACAGAAGGCTGTGGAGGCCAAGTTAATGAATATTTTTAAAGCAGAGATAGATAGATTCTTGATTAGTACGTTCAGGGGTTATGGGGAGAAGGCAGGAGAATGGGGTTAGGAGGGAGTGGTAGATCAGCCATGATTGAATAACTGAGTGGACTTGATGGACCGATTGGCTTAATTCTGCTCCTATTACTTAATGACCTTTTGCGAAGGCAGGAGAATGTTGGGAAGGACAGATAGACTAGTCATGATTGAATGGTGGAGTGGACTCGATGGGCTGAATGACTTAATTCTGCTGCTATGACTAATGAACATGAATCTAATCAGTCTGATTTTCTGATAACAGCAATGGGTGGTCTTTCCTGCGTTAGAGAGTTCCCGGCTCTTCCCAGAGAAAGATCATCCACTATCCTTTGCAATCATTCTACTTTAGAGTTTTTTGTTACGGTTTAGTGTTGAGATACAGCGTGGAAACAAGACATTCGGCCCACCGAGTCCGCGCCCATCAGCGATCCCCGCCACTCACACTATCCTGCACACAAGAAGGACAATTTACATTTTCACCAAACCAATTAGCCTACAAACCTGTATGTCTTTGGAGTGTGTGAGGGAACTGGATCGCCCGGAGAAAACCCACGAGGGTCGCGGGGAGAACACACAATCTCCATACAGACAGCACTCGTAGTCAGGATCGAACACGGGTCTCAGGCGCTGTAAGGCAGCAACTCTACCGCTCCACCACCATGCTGCCCACTCTTTTAAATCTCTTTATATATCTGGTCTGTTGGGATGGCACGCACAACGAACCTCGATACATGACAATTATAGACTGAAAACTAAACCTAAATAAAGCATCGGACTCAGACTCATTGATACCAAGTCAAGTCAAGTCAAGTCAAGTCAAGTTTATTTGTCACATACACATACGAGATGTGCAGTGAAATGAAAGTGGCAATGCTCGCGGACTTTTGTGCAAAAGACAAACAACAAAACAACCAAACAAATTATAAACACAATCATAACACACATATTCTTTTACATAATAATACCAGGAGCCCAGTGTATGTTTAATTGGCCTTGTTTTGAAACATGTTTGTAGTATTTCAATCAACTATTAATGTAGTCAACTGTGCAGTTATTCATTTTCTTAAAATAATGCTCAATAATCAACTGGATCCACTATTGAACACAGGGTCCTGGTGCAAAATGTCATCTGTCCATTCCCTTCCCAGATAGACACAGGGAGCTGGGGTAACTCAGCGGGACAGGCAGCATCTCTGGATGGAAGGAAAGGGTGACGCTTCGGGTCGAGACCCTCCTCCTCCCCAGATGCTGCCTGACCCGCCGAGATTCTCCAGCACTTTATGTTTTGCCGGCAATGAGAAGGCTGCTTTCCCTGGGGAGTCTCACCCTGCATCTTTCGGTAAACAAGTCCAAAACACAGCGTTAGCACGTTTCATTACTCCATACACGAAGCAAATATTCATCGTAATCCTATAATTAACCTGAGATTCTCACAATGCCTCATGACAGTGCCCTTCCTTCTGATAAGCTGAATATCTGTGTACACTCCGTTTCTGAACACTTGCACCCATCTGTAATTTTCCATGCATATCCACACAAATTATTTACGGGTTTTAAGTTTTATCTCAAAACAACAATGTACGTAACACAATGTACATTTATATCACTGATAACATTATTTGGGTATTTAGACATGAGTAATTATGTTTCTTGTGAAAGTAGGTATAACTAAAATTATTTTAATAGATAGATAGATAGATAGATAGATAGATAGATAGATAGATAGATAGATAGATAGATAGATAGATAGATAGATAGATAGATAGATAGATAGATAGATTTAGATTTGTACCAGGACCTAAAGCTTCATTAACTTATTTTTTAAATGAAATTAAAACAAAGAAGAGTATTTAAATCTACAAATCATGGGACAAGCTGCGAGTGAAATGCAAACACTCAGGAGACTGTTGTACTGCAACACTGTTTTGGCAAGAATAGAAAGAAAATGGCAACTCACACACAGGCAAGCTCCATAGGCAGCTTGGTGGGGGGGGTGTCTAAATATAATTGTTCACATCCTACGCAGAGAAGGTGGGGATGTTTCTCAATGCTGGTAGTATTTTTTAAATAGAGCATGGTGCAGAAAACAAGTCACAGAGTCATTGAGTCATAGAGCATTGAAACAGGCCCTTCGACCCAACCTGCCCATGCCGACAGTGGCAGACTGGGTCTAAAAATATTGGTTGCCAGGAGACAAAGGGGGCCCACTTCATCAGGGGCCCACTTGTCATCGGGCAAGCTGACACCCTGCCAGTCCGCCACTGCATGCCGACCAACATGCCCCATCTGCACTAGTCCCACCTGTCTGTGTTTGGACCTTACCCCTTTAAACCTGTCTTATCCATGTACTTGTCTAAATATTTCTTAAACTCTGTGATAGTCCCAGCCTCAACTACCTCCCCCCGCAGACCCCCCCCCCCCCCCTCACCTTAAATCAACGTCATCTTGAACTAGATTTCCCTACTCCGGGAAAGAGACTCTGTGCGTTTACCCGTTCTATTTGAAAACCGCCCAGCACATCATCGGTGCCCCGCTCCCTGCCATGGATGCCCTCCACCGAAAACGGTGTCTGAGACGGGCTGGGAAGATCATCAAAGACCCCTCACACCCCAACCATGGACTGTTTGCCCTCTTCCCATCAGGGAGGCGGTACAGGAGCCTCAGGTCACGTACTAGTAGGATGAGGAACGGCTTCTACAACAACACAATCACACTGCTGAACTCGGAGTCCCGCTGATAGATTTCTCCGGCCCCTCCGTCCCCATTGTTTAATTATTCTGTATTTTTTGATTATTCTGTATCTTCTCTCTTTCTATTTTTTTTATTTCTTTATGTACAACTACTACGGACTGACGCAAAACTGCATTTCGTTGTACTCATACTTGTATTTGTGCGATGACATTAAAGTTGAATTGAATTGAATTGAATTGAATTGAATATTCCTCTCATGATTTTGTCCACCTCTGTAAGATCACCCCGTATCCTCCTGCTCTCCAAGGAATAAAGTCCGGGCCTGCTCAACCTCTCCCTATAGCCCAGGCCCTCGAGTCCTGAAGTAAGTGTTCAAACCAGGAGTAAAGGGAAAGGGAACACTGACACAAGGCGATGGATCCTGGAGCAAAGAAACAGAGCACTGGAGGAACTCAGCAGGCCAAGCAGCATCTATGGGGGCAGGTGGATGGGCATCGTTTCCTGCCTCACAAGCCTGACGCCCTGCACCACCATTTCCACAACTATCGTAGCGCATCAGTAGAGTTGCTGCCTTACAGCGCCAGGGCCCCGGGTCCCGAGTACGGGCACTGTCTGCAGGGGGTTTGCACGTTCTCCCCGTGACTGGCGTGACTTTTCTCCGAGATCTTCAGTTTCCTCCCACACTCCATAGACGTGCAGGTTTGTAGATGAATTGGCTTGGTATAGATGTAAATGTGTAGGATAGTGTTGATGTGCAGGGATTGCTGGATCAGTGCGGACTCGGTGCTGACCCAAAGGGTAAATTTCCACACTGTATCTCAACACTAAAAAACTAAAGGAAACTATCAGATTCTTGAATCAACCTGCACGACCCTCATCCAACCACAACAGTGGATCACTATGGATCACCTTTGTCACTACCATCAACTTGTTCTACTCCTAATTGTGTTTTGCGCTAATGTCTTTTTTTTAAACAGTTTTCTTGCAGAGTGTGGATTTGCAAAGAGATTCTGGAGAGGTCTGCAAGGGTTCCTGTTACGGTTTATTCCAGACAGCTCCGTCACAGAAGACTCTGATTTACGGACTGTTCCCAGGGACGCATTCAGAGACTGACATCGAGTGCTGCTGGAAGGTCATCAACTCGGTGAAAGACGCTCTTTGGTCTGCCCGAGCGTTGTTCACCACCCAGCGGAGCGAGTTGTCCGTCGGGGAATGTTGCCGACTGGCCCCGCTCCAGACTGCAGGAGTACGTGCTGAGGGACACACTGAAGCTCAGTGCAGCCAACGCCAAGGCTCGGTGGGGAGGACCACAGTCTAGGGCCCTTCCGCTGCTGGACATGGCGGGCAGGGTGTGGTGGAGACGCCCCTCAAAATAAGGGAAGGGATTCCACGCCAGTGGGCCACATGAGTGGCAAAGGTGGGGGGTAAATTTGTGAAATTTGAGCAACATATGTAGACTGTATTGAATAATTGGTATAGCCTCTGAAAATGTCAGATGAATTTTTTTGCACGGATCATGTATTGTATATATTTATTACCCGAATAAAGTCTATTTTGAAATTAAAATGTTTTCTTTCTTTTCCCTGTCTTGATGAATCTTATGTGTAATCTTATGTATAATTTGTAATTTGTGGATAATATATGTTTCTATGTGTTGCCTGAGACTGTGTTGCCTGTGAAGCTGCTGCAATCAAGGTTTTCATTGCCCCTTTAAAGTACATCACCATACGTGCTCACATGATAATAAAATGGGCCAATGGAACAATTTTATTTTCGAAACATAGAAAATAGGTGCAGGAGTAGGCCGTTCGGCCCTTCGTGCCAGCACCGCCATTTCATATGATCATGGCTAATCATCCGAAATCAGTTCCCCGTTCCTGCTTTCTCCCCCATTTCCCTTGATTGCATTAGCCCCGAAGAACTCTATCTAACTCTCTCTTGAATAGATCCAGTGAATTGGCTTCCACTGCCTTCTGAGGCAGATAATTCCACAGATTCACAACTCAAAACATTTTTCCTCATCTCAATCCTAAATGGCTTACCCCTTATTCTTCAACCTTGACTCCCTGGTTCTGGACTGCCTCAACATCGGGAACATTTTTCCTGCAATTGCATTATCGGGATGAATCACAGCTTGGTTTGGGAACAGCTCCATCCAAGACCGCAAGAAATGGCAGAAAATTCTACCACAGCATCACCGTGCCGACCCATCATCGTCTCTTGATGCCGAATCATCTTCTATATGAATGACACACCAAGCACTAAACATTAATAATAAAACACCATTGATCAAACATGTGAACCAAACAATAAACTGAATCATCACACCTCAACCAGAGAGCAATGCTGAATTACTATCTACCTCTCTGGTGACCCACGGACTACACTTGATCTGACTTTGCTGGCTTTAGATTGGACCAAACGTTATTTCCTTATCTTGTATCTGCACACAGTAAATGGATCGATCGTAGTCTTTCCGCTGACTGGTTAGCACGCAACAAAAAAAGCTTTTCGCTGGACCTCGGTACACGTGATAATAAACTAAACTGAGCTAAGGGCAAAAGAGTTCAGCCTCAAATGTTGTCTCGAACAGGATTCTAGTTTTTTAAATTCAGCTTCAGCATGGCCAAATCCTATGGGACCAGTTGGCAATCTTGGGCTTACCAGAGGTCAAGTGTCAAGAGTGTTTTATTGTCATATGTCCCAGATAGGACAATGACACTTTTGCTTGCTGCAGCACAACAGAATATGTAAACATAGTACATAAGTCAGTGGGTGTATACACATGCACACATACTCAATAAATAAACAAGCATAGTGCAATAATAATAATAGTTTGTCGTACTTCAGAGCTTATTTGTTGTCATGTTTAATAGCCTGATGGCTGCAGGGAAGAAGCTGTTCCTGAACCTGGACGTTACAGTTTTCAGGCTCCTGTGCCTTCTTCCTGATGGCAATGGTGAAATGAGTGTGTGGCCAGGATTGTGTGGGTCTCTGATGATGTTGGCTGCCTTTTTGAGGCAGGTGTGGAATAGCTCCCGTAGTCATTCAGGAAACTATGGGAGATTTGAGTGTAACATCTGTAGCAGGTGTGAAGTTGATGGTGGCCAACAAAAGAGTTGGCTGAGAGGTGATCAATTCCTTGCCACAAAGTACATCAGACAACCCTTTCCATCGCATTGGGCTCCAATCTTGGCTCCACGTTTACCCACTACTGATAAAGCCTTGACAACTACTTTAGTTTGTTAGTTTTCGGGATACAGCGCGGAGACAGGCCCTTCGGCCCACCACGTCCGCACCGACCAGCGATCTTCACACATTAACACCACCCTACACACACTAGGGACAATTTACAGTTATACCAAGCCAATTAACCTACACACCTGCGCGTCGTTGAAGTGTGGGAGGAAACCGAAGATCTCGGAGAAAAAAACCCACGCGGCCACGGGGAGAACGTGCAAACTCCATGCAGACAGCACCAAAGGTCGGGATCGAACTCGGGTTGCTGGCGCTGCAAGCGCTGGAAGGCAGCAACACTACCACTGCGCCACCATGCACACGGTTGCCAGGACTGAGTTACAGGGAGAGGTTGAGTAGGCTGAGACTATTTCTTGGAGCACAGGAGGATGAGGGGCTAATCTTGACAAGGGGTATAAAATCATGGGAGGAATAGGTCGGGTAGATGCACAGGGTCTCTTGCCCAGAGTAGGGGAATCGAGGACCAGAGGACATAGGTTTAAAGTGAAAGGGAAAAGATTTAATAGGAATCTGAGGGGTAACTTTTTCACACAAAGGGTGGTGGGTGAATGGAACGAACTGCCAGAGGAGGTAGTTGAGGCAGGGACTATCCCAATGTTTAAGAAGCAGTTCGACAGGTACATGGATAGGAGAGGTTTGGAGGGATATGGACCAAATGCAGGCAAGTGGGACTAGTATAGATGGGACATTGGCTGGGGTGGGCAAGTTGGGCCGAAGGGCCTGTTTCCACACTGTATGACTCTATAACTCTATTCAGATAGATCTGAAATGAGTTCAGTTTGGCTGCAGAGTCATTCAGGGAACTAACTTAAAGTTCACCGAAGTTCGTCATGATCTTTAGACTTTATAGATATAGCGTGGAAACAGTCTCGTTAGCCCACCGAGTCTATGCTGACTGGCGACCATCTTGTACACTAGCACTATCACACTCACTAAGGACAATTTACAACATACTGGCGCAGGGGTAGAGTCGCTGCCTTACATGACTACAGGTGCTGTCTGTACAGAGTTTGCACGTTCTCCCCGTGACCTCGTGTGTTTTCTCCGGGTACTCTGGTTTCCTCCCACACTTTAAACTCATACAGGTATGTAGGTTAATTGGTTTTGGTAAAATGTAAATTGTCCCTAGTGTGTAGGATAGCGCTAGTGTACGAGGATCGCTGGGCGCTGCGGGCCAAAGGGCCTGTTTCCGTGCTGTATCTCTAAATTAAACTAAGAAGCAAATTAATGTACAAACCTGTACTTCTTTGGAATGTGGGAGGAAAATGAAGCACCAGGAGAAAACCCATGCAGTCACAGGGAGAATATACAAACTCCGTACAGACAGCACCCATAGTCGGGATCGAACCTGGGTCTCTGGTGCTGTAAGGCAGCAACTCTACCGCTGCGCCACCGTGCCACTTGGTTTGTTTTTAATCCACGCCATTCAAGGAATCAACATGGCATATGGACACATCCATACTATCCCAACGTTTAATAAACAGTTGGACAGGTACATGGATAGGACAGGCTTAGAGGAATATGGGCCAAACGCAGGCAGGTGGGACGTGTACACCCAAAGGTATGAATATTGATTTCTCTAACTTCAAGTAATCTTTGCTTTCCCTCTCTCTCCATCCCCCCCTCCCTAGTTCTCCGACCAGACCAACTGTCCTCCTGATTAAATTTTATCTCTGTATGCTTCGTTGTCACCTTCTCCTAGCTAACAATGATCTATTCTACATTCTCCTTGATCCTCGTACCCTTTGATGTCTCGTTTTCACACCTTACCCTTCCATATCTCTGCCTCCCTCTCCTCTGACTCTCAGTCTGAAGATGGGTCTCGACCCCAAAAGTCACCCATTCCGTCTATCCAGCTGTCCCGCTGAGTTACTCTAGCATTTTGTGTCTATCTTCAGTGTAAACCAGCATCTGCCGTTCCATCCTACACACTAGCATAGATGAGGCACGTTGGCCGGAGTGGGCAAGTGGGGCCTAAGGGCCTGTTTCCGCGCTGTAAGACTCTACGAGTCTATAAAGCAGCATGTGCACTGTCACTCAAATGTTAACAGTGAACGCGCAGAACACCATGGATGAGGTGTGTGCAATTAATGTGCTACTACTGACAAATTAATTCAAGATTTCTCCGGCTTTCTTCAGCCAATTGGTTAAATCTTTGTGGAACAATGTTCATTTATTCCGTGGAGCTAACACGCAAGCGCCACGCATTGAGATGGGCCACCGTGCTCCCCTTTGATTGAGAATTAGCACATTGTGCAGATATTTCCTCCCCTGACTCAGTTGACAGTGCTCGCCTGCTTCGATTGCCTTCTCATTTTTAGACACCTAACACGGCAATTAAAGACCAAATTAAAACTAAACAACTGCTTTATTTACAGCTGGGTGGCAGTTTATTGATTTCTCCAACTTCAAGTAACCCTTGCATCCCACCTCTCACTCCCTCCCTTCCCCACCTTCATTGTTGTACTAGTCTCACTGTCCTCCTGGTGAGTTTCATTGTTTGCGTTTACACCTAGCCCACAGCTAACAATGCACCATTACCTTGATCAGCGTTACTTTTTTACATATCTTTCATCCATTTTGTTCTAAACCTCTCCATATCACCGTTTATATCTCTCCTTGTCCTCTCCCCTCAGTCCGAAGAAGGGTCTCAACCCGAAACATCACCTGTCCCTTCTCTCCAGAGATGCTGCCTGACCCACTGAGTTACTCCGGCTTTTTGTGTCTATCTTCGGTGTAAATCAGCATCTGCAGTTCCTTCCTACGCATATTGTCTGCGTTTAATGCTCTCCGAGATAACGGGGCAGGATTGTTACTGTCACGGTGATGCTGCCTTATGCCCCTGTCCCACTTAAGAAATCTGAACGGAAACCTCTGGAGACTTTGCGCCCCGCCCAAGGTTTCCGTGCAGTTCCCGGAGGTTGCAGGTGGTTGCCAGAGGTTGCAGGTTGTGGAAGCAGGTAGGGAGACTGACAAAAACCTCCGGGAACCGCACAGAAACCTTGGGTGGGGCGCAAAGTCTCCAGAGGTTTCCGTTCAGGTTTCCTATATGGGACAGGGGCATTACCATACCGGAGACCCAGGTTCGAATGCATTCCTGAGCAATAAAGTTGTGGATATTAAAACATTCAACATAACGAGTTGGTCTCCATTCGTCGTGTTTTTTGGAATCATATGGTGCAACACAATTGTAAAAAATAACTGTTTCAGGACTGGACGAGGGTTGGTCAAGATTATAAATAATGATCTCCTTTTCTTTTTTATTTTATTTTCTTTTCTCTATTTTCTCTCTCAACTTTCTTCATTTACTCGTTTTCTTTCTTCACACACTATATATTTCACATCTTTCTATCCTTTACTATCTAACTTCTTTTTCTTATTCTAATCTTTTTTCAATGTAAAAAAAAAAAAGAAGTTGTACATAAAATGTATTATGAAAATATATATTAGGCACTTTGGTGCCATATGACTGTACTTACTTCTAATAAAATAAAATATTTAAAAAAACAAAAAAAAACATTCAAAGGATTTGGGATTCAATGAGAACGTGGATTACGTACAGGATCAATTGTGATCACCAGTATTGAGGCTATCTATCTATCTATCTATCTATCTATCTATCTATCTATCTATCTATCTATCTATCTATCTATCTATCTATCTATCTATCTATATATCTATCTATCTATCTATCTATCTATCTATCTATCTATCTATCTATCTATCTATCTATCTATCTATCTATCATCTATCTATCTATCTATCTATCATCTATCTATCTATCTTCTATCTATCTATCTATCTATCTATCTATCTATCTATCTATCTATCTATCTATCTATCTATCTATCTATCTATCTATCTATCTATCTATCTATCTATCTATCTATCTATCTATCATCTATCTATCTATCTATCTATCTATCTATCTATCTATCTATCTATCTATCTATCTATCTATCTATCTATCATCTATCTATCTATCTATCTATCTATCTATCTATCTATCTATCTATCTATCTATCTATCTATCTATCTATCTATATATCTATCTATCTATCTATCTATCTATCTATCTATCTATCTATCTATCTATCATCTATCTATCTATCTATCATCTATCTATCTATCTTCTATCTATCTATTTATCTATCTTTCTATCATCTATCTATCTATCTATCTATCTATCTATCTATCTATCTATCTATCTATCTATCTATCTATCTATCTATCTATCTATCTATCTATCTATCTATCTATCTATCTATCTATCTATCTATCTATCTATCTATCTATCTATCTATCTATCTATCTATCTATCTATCTATCTATCTATCTATCTATCTATCTATCTATTTATCTATCTACAACTTGGAGGAGGGTTGCAGGTGGTGGTGTTGCCATGCGTGCTAAGATCAACTCCATCCCATGGAGAGTACAGCTGGGGATTAATGCAGCCCGTACCGCAAGAATTACACTTAAAGCCACATGGAGATTTTATTCTTTAACCTGCCTGTTATATTACAGATAGTTTATAGCACAATATTTCACTGATAATTTACAGCAAGTCGACTGTCTCTTGTAAAATCTCGTTCCTGTAGATAATGGGAAGAAAATTGATTTCTAGCCTTGGCCCCATAGCCAGGAACATTCAGAACTTTTGAGGGTTCGTTCTGACTAAATCTTGTGTCCTGCAGCGTTCGAGAGATTTTGGCTGCATGAAATATGTTTTAAGCAAAGAGTGCACCACTGGTGGTAAGATTGACCTAACTGACCTTGGCTAAAACCCTTTACAATTAATAGCACATCACTGCGTGCATAAAAAGTCAGTCCCGAGGGATCTCATTTCACAAATGCCTCTGTAATGGCAGAATGCTTATTTTTTCCTTTCTGTTACCTCATGTGGACTGGTTTTATTTGAAACTTACAGCCCGGGTGTTGGATTGAGATTTGTTACTGGATATAAACAGGGTGTTTCGGGTCACGACCTTTTGCCAGGGGGCGGCACGGTGGCGCAGCGGTAGAGTAGCTGACTGACAGCGCCAGAGACCCGCTGTCTGTGCGGAGTTTGTAACTTCTCCCCGGGACCTGCGTGGGTTTTCTCCGGGATCTCTGGTTTCCTCCCACACTCCAAATTAGCTCTGGTAAAATTGTAAATTCCCCCTAGTGTGTAGGATGGTGTTAGTGTTTGGGGATCGCTGGTTGGCACAGACTCGGTGGGCAGAAGGGCCTGTTTCCGCACGGTATCTCCAAACTAAACTAAGCTAAACAGAGCAGTGAATAATCTTTTCTTCCTCTCGTAGCTACTGTTGCACTGAAATGAAGAAGACTTTTGAACCTTACTTTAGAGATACAGCATGGAAACAGACCCATTCGGCCCACTGAGTCCATGCAGACCAACCATCACCACATACACTAGCACTATTTTACACACTCTGGGCTATTTAAAATTTACAGAAGCCTATTAAACTACAAACCTGCGCGTCTTTGAAGTGTGGGAAGAAACCGGAGCACCCGGGGGAAACCCACGCGGTCACAGGGAGAACGTACAACGTCTGTAGAGACAGCACCCAGAGTTAGGATGAAGCCGGGATCTCTGGCACATTTGGATTGCAAAGTTATCGGGCATGTCACTACAATGGGAACCATCTATATAGATGTAACAGATCAACAGAAGCTGACACGGGTAAATTGGCTAATGTTCAATTAAGTGATATAATTGATCGATTGGAAGATGTAGCATGGAACCAGGCCTTTCAGCCCATCAAGTCCATGCCGACCAGCGATCACCCGTTCACACTTGTTCTATGCTATCCCACTTTCACACCTACTCCCGACACACTAAGTTGAAGCCAGGTTCCATGCACTGTGTTTCAATGTTGTGACCATCAGCCAAACTGCAACACTGCGATACATTGAAGATTCACACCGCATTTACATAATCATCTATTTCTTGTGTTGGAAGGAACTGCGGATGCTGGTTAAAACTGAAGCTAGACGCAACATGCTGGAATAATCCTAGCGGCACCAGTGGAGAAAAGGAATAGGCGACGTTTTGGGTCGAGACCCTTCTTCGGACGGCGATGGTCTACAAATGTGTGGACAGTCAGAAGGAGGGTCTCGACCGGAAACGTCGCCCATTCCTTTAATCCAGAGATGCTGCCTGACCCACAGAGTTGTGCCTATCATCTATTTCTTGTTGAGCTTCTTGGGCCAGTGGTTCTGCTGATGTCCCCGTGTTATCTTTACACTATTCCCACCGTCCACACACTCTGTGGAGACCGTTGTCACATGAACGAGGGTCTCGACCCGAAACGTCACGCATCCTTTTTCTCCGGAGACGCTGCCTGACCCGTTGAGTTACTCAACACTTTGCATCTATCATTGCCCCTCGAGCCTGATTAACCAATCTATTTATTTCCCTTCCCTTGCGTCCACTTGAGTTACCAGCTTTGTGTGCAAAAACAAATGATGCTGTTGGCTGCTCCTCTCACCAACTTAATTACTTATTGGGGCCATTAAAATGCTGTGTGGAACAAGACTGCTGGCACAGTGTATTTGACTTGTCCTTTGTGAGTGTGCTTCAGAACAAACTCATGCACATGGGAGGAAACAGAGAACCTCGTGCCTTCATCTGGATGTTTGCAGCTATTACAGATCAAAAGCTAGGGACAATTATGTCTATTTTTAGTGTGAAAAGTCACTTGTACACATAGTTCGTCATCAATATATCATTGACTTTTTGACATGCACGGTGCTAACTTCATAACAAGACTGTAAACTCTATCAAAGGTAGACACAAAATGCTGGAGTAACTCAGCGGGACAGGCAGCATCTCTGGATGGAAGGAATGGGTGACTTTCAGGTCGAGACCCTTCTTCAGACTGAGAGTCAGGGGAGAGGGAGACACAGAGATAAGAAAGGTTAAGTTGTGAAAACTTTTATTAGCTGTTTCCTGAGTTTATTGGGTTTATAACTTTTTAATATCTGTTTTGGGGCTGGTTTTAATGAGTCAAAGAAACATATCACTGATAACTCCAGTACCATCTCATCTTGTTCTGGTGAGTTGGGCAGAAAGAACTGAGGCACAGTGATACAACTGGTGAAGCTGCTGCCTCACAGTGCCAGGGACCCGGTTTCGAACCCGTCCATGGGTGCTTGGTTTCTTGGTTTCTTGGTCCTCCAAAATATTCCAAATGGAATTTAAACTGGAGGTTGTCTGTGTGAAGTTTGTACATTCACCCAGTGACCGCTGGGGCTTCCTCCTGGAGCTCAGCTTTCCTCTCCCATCCCAAAGACTAGTGGGTTTGGAAGTAAAATTGCCCCTAATGTGCCGGGAGTGGAGGAGAAAGTGGGATAATATAGAACTAGTGTGAATGGGTGATCGATGGTCGGCATGTACTCGGTGGGCCGAAGGGCCTGTTCCCATGCTGTATCTACAAACTAAACTAAACTCATACTTCAGAAACTTGTTGGGGCAAGTTCAATGGGTGGATGAGCCATTGGTAGTAAAGGCTATTAAGGTGAACAGCATTAAGATGCAGATCAACCATGAAATCTTTTAGGACCGAGATGAGGAAAACATTTTTCACACAGAGAGTGGTGAATCTCTGGAATTCTCTCCCACAAAAGGTAGTTGAGGCCAGTTCATTGGCTATATGTAAGAGGGAGTTAGATGTGGCCCTTGTGGCTAATGGGATCAGGGGGTATGGAGAGAAGGCAGGTACAGGATACTGAGTTGGATGATCAGCCATGATCATAATGAATGGCGGTGCAGGCTTGAAGGGCCGAATGGCCTACTCCTGCACCTATTTTCTATGTTTCTATGTTTCTATGAACTAAAAGAAAACCTATTCCTGTTGAGCAACATATTAAACAACACCATACAGGGAATAGTGATGCCACTGCTATAATCCCATAGGACTAAAATGCATCCTACATAGGCCCTTCCGCCTAACGAATCCACGCCAACCAGCATACTAACACTATCCGACACACACGAGGGACAACTTACTATTATACCAAGCCAATTAACCTACAAACCTGTTCATCTTTGGAGTGTGGGAGGACACAGGAGCACCCGGAGAAGTCCCACGCAGGTCACGGGGAGAACGTACAAACTCCGTACAGACAGTACCCGTAGTCAGGATCGAACCCGTGTCTCTGGTGCGGTAAGGCAGCAACTCTACCGCTGCGCCACCGTGCCTTCCTCTGCATGTTTTGGGATCATTCTGAAACCAGCCGATGAAATTTGCATCGGCCCCTTCAGTGGCAAGATGGATGAACACAGGAAGATAAACATGATCTGCCTAAGATGTTATTATTATTGTCTCGAACCACATGGTTCAATGGCAAAATGGTTCTTTATTATCACCTGTAATAAGGTTCAGTACAATTCTTTTTTTGCAAACTGATCAGTAATGCAGACCACTACTATCTACCTCAATGGAGACCCTTGGATTATCTTTGATCGGTCTGAAGAAGGGTCTCGACTCGAAACATCACCCATTCCTTCTATCCAGAGACACTGCCTGTCCCGCTGAGTTACTCCAGCATTTGGTGCCTATCTTCAGTCTGAACCAGCATCTGCAGTTCCTTCCTACACAAAGTGCATCCGCACATCCTTACATCCTGTGACAACATCAGTTAACAGCATCCAATTGATTCCTGAGACGGGGGCTATTAACGATCCGTGTGTGTCACTAACTTGGGATGGATTTAAAGCGCAGCTGTGTCTTATGTGCAATTACGTACTCACCAAAGCAGAACCAAGAAGAGATGCTTCTGAGCCTTGGTGTGGTAAAGGCAGGAGGCACCAGATGGGCTAAAAGTGAACTGTGATTGATAAGCATGTCAACACTGTCACTCTGATCTCTTAAAACATAGGAATATATTTAGAGCATGTGAATTCTTTGATGGCAGTGGATGCAATTTTGTATTTTTTAGTATTTTCAGCAAAGTCACTGGTCATTAGTCATATCAGTCTCTGCAGTCCCAAGGGGCTCATTCTAAAACAGACATATTATGGTTGTTGTGAGCTTGGAATTTGTTATTAGAATTTACAGACTTTTAGCTGTTTTGTTCCAGCCAGTATATACGACAGTAAATGCTCATTACAATGGACCATAGTAGGGAAAATGGTGTCCATTGTGGCCGATTGTCCACAAAAACTGAGTGTAATATATGGTGTTTCATGTTTAATTTAGTTTAGTTTAGTTTATAGATACAGCGAGGAAACAGGCCCTTCGTCCCATCGAGTCCGCGCAGACCCCGCACATTAACACTATCTACACACACTGGAGACATTTAGAATTTTACCAAGCCAATTAACCTGCAAACCTGTACGTCTTTGGAGTGCGGGAGGAAGCCGGAGATCCCGGGGAACACCCACACAAGTCACGGGGAGAACGTTAAACTCCGTACAGACAGTGCCTGTAGTCAGGGTCGAATCCGGGTCTCTGGTGCAGTAAGGCAGCAACTCTACCGCTGGTTTGAAAGTCCCAGATTCTTCTCTTTCCAGGCAGTTTCGCAGGCTTAAAGAAGACTCCAGTTCTGTAGAACCTGTGGACTTTCACGTTCTTGATGGGGACTTTATGGAAGCTGCAAACGATACAACAGATGGTGCTTCAAAGGATAATGGGCCTCTTATTTGAGAACATTGGCAATGGTATTAACATTGAATTCTCCAATTTTAGGCAACTGTAAGACCTGTGTATGGAACGAGCTGCAAGAGAAGGCAGTTGAGGCAGAGACTTGCAACGTTTCAGAAACAGTAAGGTCGGTACGTGGATCTGACAGGTTTAGAGGCACCAGTGTAGATGGGACATGTTGGTCGGTGTTGGCAAGTTGGTTTGACGGGCCAGTTTCCATGCTGTATGACTCTATGACCTGCTCCCTTTTCTTCCCCTCTCCTCCCTGTATCCTACCCAAGTGCTTGCCTACTGCTCCCACTATCCCCACCCCCTCTCCTCTTCCCCCACCTCCCCCCCGCCCCAATCCCTTTCCACCATTTTACCTTAGTTAGAGACACAGCATGGAAACAGGCCTTTTGGCCCATCAAGTCCTCGCCAGCCATCGATCACCTGCACACTAGTTGTATGTTCTCCCAGTTTCCCATCTACACACTAGCACCAATGTACAGAAATCAATTAACCTACAAACCTGCACTTCTTTGGAATGGTGGGGGCAAGTAGAGCACCCAGAGAAACCCCATGTGGTCACAGTGAGAATGTACAAACTCCATAAATTAGCTGTTTTATGTCAGGATCGATCCTGGGTCTCCAGTGCTGTAAGGCAGCAACTCTACTGCTGCACCACCATGCAGCCCTAATGTTGTATTTCTTCAAAGATGTTTCAGAAAACATGGTTCAATGTTTTACTCAGTCCACCTGTTAATCTCTTCCCATGACAGAGCTAAGAATAGATTGGAGTTCGCTGCTGTGCATGTGACCAATGTAGCCTGCCCAAAGAGTCCTAGAATGATACAGTGTGGAAACGTTTAATAGGAACCTGAGGGGTAGCTTGTTTGCAGAAAGGGTGGTTGGTGTCTGGAACAAGGTGCTGAAGAAGGCAGGCAATATTATAATGTTTAAGAAACATTTGGACAGGTGCATGGATAGGACAGGTATAGAGGGATATGGGCCAAGCGCAGGTAGGTGGGACTAGTGTAGATGGGTCACGTTGGTTGGTATGAGCAATTTGGACTGATGGGCCTGTTTCCACTCTGTATGACTCTCTGGGCAGGCTACTCCACCATTCAATCATGGCTGATCTATCCTTCCCCCTGAACCCCATTCTCCTGCCTTCTCTCCCTAATCCCTGACACACTTAATAATCAAGAATCTGTCAATCTCTGCATTAAAAATATCCATTGACTTGGCCTCCACAGCCATCTGTGGTAATGAATTCCACAGATTCACCTCCCATTGACGAAAAATAAATTTCTCCTTTCTGAAGGGATGTGAGACAAATTGCCCCACAGGTTCCTGGTATATCTTTCCCCTCTCACCTTAAACCTATGTCCTCTAGTTGTCGATTCCCCTGCTCTAGATAAAAACACCCTGTACATTCGTCCGATCTATTCCCTTCATGATCTGATACCCAGGTCACTGTATCTTTCTTGGGACTGGTATGATGGAGGTTTTTGATGGAGATGGATGGAGACAGTAGACCGTAAAGGGCCTGTCCCACTTACGCAACTTTTTAGGCGACTACCGGCACCTGTCATAGGTCATTGCAGGACGCCGAAAATTTTCAACGTGTTGAAAATCCAGCGGTGACCAGAAAGACACTACGACTCTTTGGGCGACTGAGGAGACTACTCACGACCATACAGCCGACACCCTGGTGACATGTCGTGGGGTGAAGCCAGTATGGCCGTGATTAGTCACCTTGTTCTGGTCGCCACTGGATTTTCAACATGCGACCTGCAATGACCTAATGGAACAGGCCCATTAAAGTGACAGGTTGAAGTTGTTCATTATTAAGCAATTAAATTTCACATCATGTCGCCTTTATGATGTTCCATGCATGACTAAGCATTTATTGAATTTAGAGCGGCTCTTGATAATGATGCATTACAGCATACACATTCAGGTGTATATTATTTATTAACATTGAATTTAGTTGCATTGTTTCAAAATGTTTTTAGAAGTTTAAAAAAACATAGGCACGGTGGTACAGTGGTAGAGTTGCTGCCTTACAGAGACCCGGGTTAGATCCTGACTATGGGTGCTGTCTGTATGGAGTTTGTACGTTCTCCCCGTGACCGCATGGGTTTTCCCGGGTGCTCCGGTTCCCTCCCACGCTCCAAAGAAGTGGGAGATTGCAGGTTGATTGGCTTTGGTAATGATTGGAAATTGTCCCTATCCTAGTGTGTAGGATAGTGCTATTGTGTGGGGTGAATGTTGGTCCGCGTGGACTCGGTGGGTCGAAGAGCCTGTTTCCGCGCTGTATCGCAAAACTAAACTAAAAACCAAGTTTGTAGGAGCGAACTGCAGATGCTGGTTTACACTGAAGATAGACACAAATTGCTGGAGTAACTCAGCAGGTCAGGAAGTTTCTTTGGAGAAAAGGAATAGGTGACCTTTTGGGTCAAGACTCTTCTTCAGACCTGAAGTCTTCTGTCTTGAGTTTGAGTTTGTGTTTGAGTTATGTTTACTGTCACGTGTATCGAGTACAGTGAAAAGCTTTGGTTGTGTGTCTAGCCGTCAGCGGGAAGCCAATACATGATTACAATCGAGCCGTCCATAGTGATAAAGGGAATAATGCGAATAACGTTTAGTGCAAGTTAAAACTCAGTAAAGTCCGATCAAAGATAATCCGAGAGTCTCCAATGAGGTCGATGATAGGTTAGGATCGCTTTAAAGTTGCTCAGTTGCCTGATAACAGCTGGGAACAAACTGTCCCTGAATTTGGAGGCATGCATTTTCACACTCAGTCTTCAGTCTGAAGATGGGTCTCGACACGAAACACCACCTGTACCTTTTCTCCAGAGATGCTGCCTGACCTGCCGAGTTACTCCAACATTTTGCGTTAAAAGCTAAGTTTTGTTGTTTTGATTTCACGATGGATATGCTAACGATGTGTTTGTGTACTAAGCTGCCGTGATTGGACAGCACAGTCATAGGATATTCAATCAGATGACAGTGCCCTTTAACTGGGAATGATCAACATCTGAAACTGATCTGAGATAACATTATATGCTCTATTTTTGGACTGTTAGGTGTTGTGCAAGCTCTATATGTTCATCACCAACAAAGTTGCATCCATTTTGATCCCCTGTAAAGGCAATCAGACAATCCTGATTAACAAACAGCAACAGTATCAATAACTTCCATTTACAAGCTTTGGTAAAGTAACCCAAAGTGTCCCAAGGCAATTAATGTGAACCTGGTTAGAGTGGACGTGGAGAGGATGTTTCCACTTGTGGGAGAGTCTGGGACTAGAGGTCATACCCTCAGAATTAAAGGATGTTCCTTTAAGAAGGAGGTGAGGAGGAATCTCTTTTCGTCAGAGGGTGGTGAATCTGTGGGATTCTTTGCCACGGAAGGCTGTGGAGGCCAAGTCAGTTGATATTTTTAAGGCAGAGATAGATAGGTTCTTGATTAGTACGGGTGTCAGGGGTCATGGGGAGACGGCAAGGGAATGGGGCTGGGAGGGAGAGATGGATCAGCCATGATTGAATGGCGGAGAAGACTAGGTGGGCCGAATGGCCTAATTCTGCTCCTATCGCTTACGACCTTATGGCATTATCAAACTTAACAAAGGTTAAAAAAGGATGTGCCACGAGTTTGTAGAGCTGCTGCCTACACAGCGTCAGAGACCAGGTTCGATCTTGACCATGGGTGCTATCTGCGTGGGGTTTGCATGTTCTCCCTGTAACAGTGCGGTTTTCCATCGTTGCTCTGCTTTCCTCCCACTTGCGAAAGACATGTGGGTTTTTGCAGGTTAATTTTCCCTCTGTAAATTGCCCCCAGTGCACAGCGAGTGGATGTCACAGTGGGATAACAGAACTAGAGTGATCAGGTGGGCACATGTTCAATCCTGACCATGGGCGCTGTCTGTAGGGAGTTTGCACGTTCTCCGGATGTGGCTTGGTATGAATGTAAAAATTGTCCTTAGCGGTGTGTAGAATAGTGTAAAGGGGCTGTCCCACTGTACGAGCTAACTCAAGAGCTCTCCCAAGTTAAAACAAAATTCAAATTCATGGTAAGCACATAGAATGTACGTAGCGGGTACGTCGGAGCTCGGGACGTCTCTTAGCGGCTCGTAAGCTCGTGAAGACTCGTGAAGATTTTTAAACGTGTTGAAAAATGTCCACGAGAGCCCCGAGTACCTGCGAGCGGCTATTACCGTAATTCTCCAAGTTCGAATCGGGGAAACTCGGGAGAATTCTCGAATTAGCTTGTACAGTGGGACAGCCCCTTTAGTATGAGGGTATCGCCGGCCGGCCTGGACCCGATGGGCCGAGTGGCCTGTTTCCAGGCTGTGTCTCTAAACTAGACTAAACTAAATTGGTGAGGAGGAATTGGGATGGTGGCCCAAAGCCGGGGGATAACGCTGAGTCTGGTGTCGGACTGAGCTTGGAGCATCTGCTACATGAAATCACACAAACGCTGCAATCTTGACAGATAACAGAGATGTCAGCTGCTTACACTGTCACCACTGGCTATGGATTCCTCCTTTTCCCTAGAAAGCCCTTGCTAATTACTCTCACTGATGCTGACACTAAGAATACCACTCAAACCATCCGCTGCCTCAGGCTCCGCAGCTCCAAAGGTGAATTTATTGAAGATAGACACAAAACGCTGGAGTAACTCAGCGGGTCAAGCAGCATCTCTGGAGAGAAGGAATGGGTGATGTTTCGGGTCGAAAACCTTCTTCAGACAATTTGTGAAAACTCGATTGTCAGTAACCAGACAGCCAAAAGGTTTGCTCCTGCAGTAACAGGCAGAGTTAGAAACATAGACATCGAAAATAGCTTCAGCCGGAGTAGGCCATTCGGCCCTTCGAGCCAGCACTGCCATTCAATACGATCATCCAGAATCATTACCCCATTCCTGCTTTGTCCCCATATCCCGTGATTCTGTTAGCCCTAAGAGTTACATTTAGCTCTCTCTTGAAAACATCCAGTGAATTGGCCTCCACTGACTTCTGTGGCAGAGAATTCCACAGATTCGCAACTTTCATCTCAGTCCTAAATGGCCTACCCCTTATTCTTAAACTGTGACACCTGGTCCTGGACTCCCCCAACATGGGGAACATTATCATCAGTCGCTGATGAGCTCCCTGTCACAAGATGGAGATGGGGCACGTGCTCTTGTTACGGTGACTGACACGTGGTCTTCTCAAGGAGGGGCTGCCACCTTCATTTCTGTCCCCTTACGAAACATTTCTAATCTTTAGAGGTTTGGGCAGCACGATGACGCAGTGGTAAGGTTGCTGCCTCACAGTGCCAGGGACCCGGGTTCGATCCTGACTGCGGGCACTGTCTGTATGGAGTTTGTACGTGACCTGTGTGAGTTTCCGCCAGGTGCTCCGGATTCCTCCCACACTCCAAAGAGGTGCAGGTTTGCAGGTTAATTGGCTTCGGTAAAGATTGCAAATTGTTCCCAGTGTGTGGGATAACGCTAGTGTATGGAGATCGCTGGTCGGTGCGGGTCTGGTGGGCTGACCAACCTCCCTTCCATTAACTCCATTTATACCTCACGCTGCTTCAGCAAGGCAAGCAGCATCATCAGGAACAAGTTGCACCCTGGCCAATCACTCTTCTCCCCTCTCCAATCAGGCAAAAGGTACATAAGTGTGATAAACCTCCGGATTCAGGGACAGTTTCTTCCCAGCTGTTATCAGGCAACTGAACCATCATGTCAACAACTAGAGAGCAGTGTTAACAACTATTTACCTCATTGGTGACCCTCGGACTATCCTTGATCAGGCTTTGCTGGCTTTACCTTGCACTAAACAAAAAATCCCTTATCATGTTTCTTTACACTGTAAATTACTAGATTATAACCATTGTTTTGTCTTTCCGCTGACTGGATAGCATGCAACAAAAGCTTTTCACTGTACCTTGGTACACGTGACTATAAACTAAACCGAAGGGCCTGTTTCCGTGCTGTATCTCTAAACGAAATTAAACTAAGATTACGTATGGAAAGAAACCACAGTGTATTTTGTGGGCGTGTTGTCGCGCACAGATAGGTGGCGGATCGCAACCTGAGCAGGATTCCTGGAGGCTGATCTCTTTCAAACAACAGGAAAGACTGTGGGGAAGGTTTAAGAGGATGGTTGGCCGGTGTCAAGGGCCTAAGCTATTCTTGATTAGTTTTTAGCTTTTAGTTTTAGATATACAGTGAGGAAAGGCCCTTCAGCCCACCGAGTCCGCACCAGCCAGCGATCCCCGCTCATTAACACTACCCTACGCACAACTAGTGACAATGGAGATCGCTGGTATAAGCGTATAAGCTGGTATGACTTGGTATAAGCGTAAGAATTGTCACTAGATTCAGATTCTGTAAAATTGAATCTGAACCTAGTGACAATTCTTACGCTTATACCAAGTCAATTAACCTACAAACCTGGACATCTTCGGAGTGTGGGAGGAGACCAAAGTTCTCAGTAAGGGGTTGGACAGGCTAGATGCAGGAAGATTGTTCCCGATGTTAGGGAAGTCCAGGACAAGGGGTCACAGCTTAAGGATAAAGGGGAAATCCTTTAAAACCGAGATGAGAAGAACTTTTTTCACGCAGAGAGTGGTGAATCTCTGGAACTCTCTGCCACAGAGGGTGGTTGAGGCCAGTTCATTGGCTATATTTAAGAGGGAGTTAGATGTGGCCCTTGTGGCTAAGGGGATCAGGGGGTATGGAGAGAAGGCAGGTACGGGATACTGAGTTGGATGATCAGCCATGATCATATTGAATGGCGGTGCAGGCTCGAAGGGCCGAATGGCCTACTCCTGCACCTAATTTCTATGTTTCTATGTTTCTCGGAGAAAACCCACATGGTCACGGGGAGAATGTACAGACAGGCACCCGTGGTCAGGATCGAACCTGGGTCTCTGACACTGTAAGGCAGCAACTCTACCGTTGCGCCACCGTGCCGCCCCTCAATATGGTTGTCAAAGGTTAGGGGGAGAAGGCAGGAGAATGGATTTGAGAGGAAAGATAGATCAGCCATGATTGTATGGCAGAGTAGACCCGATGGGTCGAATGGTACAAACTCTGTACAGATAGCACCCGTAGTCAGGATTGAACCCGGGTCTCTGGTGCTGTATGGCAGCAACTCTACCGCTGCACCACCGTGCCACCCTTTAATAGGATTATTTATCCTTGAATCAATTTCTTAAACTTAGGAACTGACTTTTTCCATTGACAAAACAGCTCATTATATCTTTACCAATATTTGGATGACTACAAATTATTGTTAGAAGATGAAAGAGAGTTTGCATTTCAAATTCAAGATCTGTCCTCAACAGTTTAACCTGGAGGTAACTTGGGCATGGGGTTTCAAACTGAAACGCGACTGTTTCATAAGGCCATAAGTGATAGCAGTAGAATTAGGCCATTTGGCCCATCAAGTCTACTCCGTCATTCAATCATGGCTGATCTATCTCTCACTCCTAACCCCATTCTCCTGCCTTCTCCCCATAACCTCTAACACTTTTACTAATCAAGAGGTTTCCCTTTCCACAGATGCTGCCCGACCTGCTGAGTTTTTCCAGCCTTTTCTGTATTTATATCGGATCCCCACATCTGCATTTTATTTTTTTTGATTTGCGGTTTATCATTGCCATATTTTCAATGTGTTTTATCCCCGTGTAATTTTTGACTCAGCTATTCGCTAGCATTTACAGGGAAAATCTAAAGGATAAATATACAGTTTGCACTGATATAGCAAAGAGCTCCCGAGCAGATCATAAGTGTAATCTATATAATTAAAAGTATCCTTTTGACCACTTCCTGTCTGCGCTGTATATTGATTTTAGAAATATATCGCTATGATTTTTGGCCATCTTGCTTACACTCCTCCTCTGCTGAGCAGGCCCCGAGGATTTTTCTCATTGATGAAAAATAAAAAAGTTATGGATGTTTAAAAATCCTTGAGATCCTCTCGCCTGTCAATCACCGCGGTGAAAGTAACGCCAATTCCAGGAGGTGGGGCAGGACTATAAAACCCCGGACGCCTGGACATGACTCAATCACTAGGCAAGATCGCGAGGGAGTGGCCACTACTCTCATTCTAAGCTGTGAATCAACTGAACTGGGAATCAACTCAACTGAACAATAAATTATTTGTTAGCCCTTAATGAAAATAAAATGAGCTGTTTGGCCTGCCCTGTGCTTGAAACTGCAATGGCAATGGAAATGAAAATGACATCAGCTGTTTGGCCTGCCCTGTGCTTGAAACTGCAATGTCAATGGAAGTGAAATGAAAATGCAATCAGTTGTTTGGCCTGACCTGTGCTTGAGACTGCAATGGCAATGGAAATGAAATGAAAATGCAATGAGCTGTTTGGCTTGCCCTGTGCAGGGTCTCTGGAGCTGTATGGCAGCAACTCTAACCTGTAAATGCTAGAAAAACCTCTTGATTAGTAAAGGTGTCAGAGGTTGGCAGGAGAATGGGGTTAGGAGAGAGAGATAGATCAGCAATGATTGAAGGATGGAGAGAGACTTGATGGGCCGAATGGCCTAATTCTATTCCCACTGTGCCGCACTCACTGACCTGCTGAGTTACTCCAGGACTTTGTGTTTTCCTTTCTTTCTGCACTTTACATGTTCTGATGAAAGTTCTTCGACGTGAAATGTAAATTATGTTTATTTTCTACGGAGGAGGGAGGGGTCAGCCAGGAGCTCATTTGAGGCAGGCCAATGGAACAGCATCACATATTTCACTCGGGCAGCTTGCACCCAGCGGTATGAATGTTGACTTCTCTAACTTCAAATAACCCTTGCATCCCATCTCCGCCCCCCCCCCCCCCCCCTCCTCCTACCCAGGTCATTGGATTAGCTTCAAAGCTGTCTTGTTGAGTCTCATTATCTGTAATTCGTTTTCACCTAGGACACAGCGTTTATCATTGTTACTCTTTTGTATATATTTCATTAATTTGTAATATATCTCTCTATATCACCGTCTATATCTGTCGTTTCTCTTTCCCCTGACTCTCAGTCTGAAGAAGGGTCTCAACCCGAAACGTCACCTGTTCCTTTTCTCCAGTGATATTGTCCGAGTCGCTGAGTTACTCCAACTTCTTGTGTCTATGCTCGTTTACATTGTCAACTTTGTAGGTAATAAAGGTATGAATGCATCAGCGACTGTGCAGAGGGACCTGTGGAGTTGGGCTGCATTACTGAAACCACTAATGGCCTTGGCCCCAACAAAATTCTCTGGTCTCAATCTTATTTCCGCTCAAATAAATCTCCAAGGTAACAAGCGGCCTAGTTCAGTTCCAGGCACTTGCCGAGGGGAGAAAGATAGGGAGGTGTGGTCCACGGGGAATGTCTGGGAATTTGTGAATGAACACGGATGTAGTTTGGCCTCGTGCAACAACATGGAACATGGAACGTTTCAGCAATGTTGGCCAGTGGTGGCAAGTTGGGCCTGTTTCCACAATGTATCACTCTATGACCCGAAACTTCACCTATCCGTGTTCTCCAGAGATGCTGCCTGGCACTGCTGAGCTACTCCAGGACTTAGTGTCTTATTGTGTATTAGCCAGCATCTACAGTTACTTGTTTCTGTGTTCTGCTAGTCTACCCTATCCACTATGCTTTTATATATTTTTTATAAACCTATCAAGTCTCCCTTTGGCATCCAGAGAAAGCAATCCAACTTTGACCAGCTAATCCTTGTAGCTAATGCTCTCTAATTACTTGTTTCTGTGTTCTGCTAGTTCTGATTTCCTAACACTTCTGTTCAATGTGCTGAGAGATGATATCAAGCATACCTTCCTTACTGCTCTAACTACTGGTGTTGCTACTTTCAGGGACAATGGATTTGGACCTCATGAGTTTAAAAGGATGAGGGAGGGACCTCATTAAAACTTACCAAACATTGAAAGACCTGGATAGAGTGGATGGGGAGAAGATGTTTCCACTAGTGGGAGAGTCTAGGACCAGTGGTCATAGCCTCAGAATTAAAGGACGTTCCTTTAGGAAGGAGGCGAGGAGGAATTTCTTTAGTCAGAAGATGGCAAATCTGTTCAATTCTTTGCCACAGAAAGTGTGGGGACCAAGCCAATGGATATTTTTAAACAGAGATAGATAGATTCTGGATTAGTATGAATGTCAGGGGTTATGGGGAGAAGACACGAGAATGGGGTTCAGAGGGAGAGATAGACCAGCCGTGATTGAATGGCGGAGTTGAATTGATGGGCCAAAAGGCCTAATTCTGCTCCTATCATATGAATTTATGATCCCTCTACACATTGCTGTTAAGAGTATTGCCATTAACTGAATATTCGACCTTCCACACATGAGCATGAGTTCCTCACATTCAACCTTCCACAAACTGCATCAGAGAAACATAGAAACATAGAAACATAGGTACAGGAGTAGGCCATTCGGTCCTTTGTGCCAGCACTGCCGTTCAATATGATCATGGCTGATCATCCAGAATCAGTACCTTGTTCCTGCTTTCTTCCCTTATCACTTGATTATGTTAGTCCCAAGATCTATATCCAACTATCTCTTGAAAACATCTAGTGAATTGGCCTCCGCTGCCTTCTGGCATCTCACACCTGCCTGCATTGCATCTGCTGTTTCTCCGCCCATGCGTGTAACAGATCTATATCCAGCTATATTTGTTGACCGCCTTCTTCATCATCCTCAACCCCACCATTTGTGTACTGGTTGCAACGCTGTTAATCAAATCCTCCGCGTTTTTTTATCCAAGTCATTTATATACAACACCAACTAGGGTCCCAGCACTGAGCTCTACTGAACACCACTGGCCACAGACCTCCAGATAGAATAACATGCTCTATCTTCTATGAGTAAGCCTGTTCTGAATTCAAATGAACAATCCAAATGATAACTGGAGATCCCATGCATCTTAGTCTTCTGGATCAGCTTAGCATGAGTTCCTCCAGCTCTTTGTGTTTAGATCTAGATCCTATCAGGCCCTTGTGACCTATCTCCCTTAATGCTGTTCAAGAGCCCCAATATCACCTCCTTCTTGATCTCAAAATGCCCTCATATATTACTTTAATTGTATTTAAGATACTTTTGGATAGGCATATGGACATGCAGGGAATGGAGGGATATGGATTATGTGTAGGCAGATAAGAGTTGGTCTTGGCATCATATTCAGCACAGACATTGTGGGCCGAAGGGCCTGTTCCTGTGCCATACTCTTCTAGGTTTAAGTACTACTAATACCTATATACCCCATCCCAGGCCATGTCAATGGATATTTTTAAGGCAGAGATAGACAGATTCTTGATTAGTACTGGTGTCAGGAGTTATCGGGAGGTAGGAGAATGGGATTAGAAGGGGAGAGATAGATCAGCCATGATTGAATGGCGGAAGAGACTTGATGGGCCGAATGGCCTAATTCTGCTCCTCTCACTATCCTCCACCGTCATAACATGCAAGGCGAATTCAGAAAGTCAGTCGTCTTTAATGTTTCACAACAAAATTTATTTCAACCATAAAATAAGACATACATTTTATTTTTAAAAAATCTGTACAAATGGCGGATCTGTGCAGTACAGTAGGAAGACATCAATAAAAAAAAAAGTTGCAAAAAATGGGACAAAGTACAATAAAATCAAGAATTATCATCCAAAACGCAGCTCGTCCAAGCTACAAGTGTTTTGAGGAACACTGTGGAGTTGATAAGATGACAAATCTTACCGGCTGAGAGAATACCACCACGTCTCACTAAATAATTTAAATGGTCGCGAGCAGCTATACATTATAAACATTACAGTACTTCACAATTTTTCTGTTATCCCAACGCGCCTCGTAGGGAGGCGAAAAATAAACATCTTTCGTGGAAATATCTCGCAGAAAGAGTGCATTAGAGTTAGACGAGCTTGTCCACTTTGTCAGCCTTCTAACCAGTCCTTTTTTTTTTAACTTTCAAAACTTTTAAAATGCCTTTAAGATATTCTATGAGTTTTAATTTCATGTCATGCTTAAATAATAAATAATGAAAGTTCATAGTTGTTACAAGCCTTACTCAGCTTGAACAATGTTTAAAATCAAATAACCTGCGCTAACCAGCAGCTACTAGGTCCTTACTGTTGATACAAGTACTGAAACTGCCAGTTTTAATCCTCGTGGCAACTTACGTTCAATCTATTTACATTTGGCTTTAAATATGAAAATATCTGTTAAACTTTTATAAACTGTACATTTTGTTTTAAAACTATATATATTGCAAGAGGTTTTTTTTCCTACAAATGCTGTTTCTTTCGTTTTCCTGATAAATATGAGCCGGGCGACTTTGAGACCCGAAGTGTTCAAGGAAGTTTTTCTTTTAAACTTTTTTTTTAAAAACATATATATATATTTTTATTTTTTAAATGTGCTAAATTCTCTTCAGTGAAATGGCAGCATTTAGCAGGGCGAATCCAAAGTGATGTAAGCTGGCTCCTTTGTGTCTCGCTCTTCTCCCCATTGCATTGTTTGCTGGTTTAAATACTCTTTGGTTGAAATTCCACTCTGAGGAACCAGTTTTAGCAGCAGGTGCAGTATTTATGCATCTCTATATTGAATATACTGACTGGCATCCATCTTCGTGCCTTGTGCGTTTTGTCTCTCTGTACTTCAACTAATCAGTCACGCGTGTGTGAGTGTGTGTGTTGCTTCCTTCATCCAAAGGCTTTCTGCCTCCCCTCCTCCCGATCCCACCCTCGTCCCGAATTGAACTCCAACCCACGACAACCCACCTCGTTGCCCTTGGCTTCCAGTGGGTCGTTGATCGCTTGGGGGCCACCGTAAAGGCCTGCCACTTTCCTAAGCAAGAGGTTTCAAGCGCCTTCTCAGCCGCCAGAGCTGAACATAGACGAGAAGACAACTCGTGGTTAAAGAAACCGCTATAATATCTACTCTTGGTAAGTCAGCAACCCCCTTCGTCCCTAACTCAGAAGGAGCCCGAGTTAATCTAACGTGTTTTTTTTTTCCCCAAGGAATACTGGTAATTTTAAAAAAGAGAGAAATGTTTTCTTACTTCCAATGCCCTCGACGTTCGACTTAACAACGAACAACCTTAAAAGCTTACTCTTAAAATCGTGCATGTTTCAAAACAAAATGATATCGAAAGTGTGAATACCAGGAAGTCCAGTGGACCTTAGCATAACTAGGAGCTGGCCTGATGTGTTAATTTAGTAAATCCTGCTGAAATCATCATTACAGATGTGGAGCTGATAGATCTGTTGCATTGACTGTCCATCAGAGAGCAGGTATCAGGTTTAGAGCGGCACGGTGGCGCAGCGGGTAGTGTTTCTGCCTCACAGCGGCAGAGACCCGGGTTCGATCCTGGCTTCGGGTGCTGTCTGTACGGAGTATACACAAAATGTACAAGCCCGTAGTCAGGATCGAACTCGGGTCTCCTGCGCCGTGAGGCACCAACTCTCCCGCTACGACAACTGAGGCGCCCCAACTGTTACTGTCAGAGTAACTTGTTACGCCCTTCACCAACTGGATATAATTGATTACCCTGGGATGGTGAGTGGGAATGATTAAAGTAGAGATGAATGTATGAAGAATGAGAGGGGATCTTATAGAAACATAAAAAATTCTTAAGGGATTGGACAGGCTAGATGCAGGAAAAATATTCCCTATGTTGGGGGGAGTCCAGAACCAGGGGGTCACACAGTTTAAAAATAAAGGGTAGGCCATTTAGGACTGAGATGATGGAAAACGTTTTCACCCAGACAGTTGTGAATCTGTGGAATTCTCTGCCACAGAAGGCAGTGGAGGCTGATTCACTGGATGTTTTCAAGAGAGAGTTAGATTTGGCCCTTTGGGCTAACAGAATCAAGAGATATGGGGGGGAAAGCAGGAACGGGGTACTGATTTTGGATGATCGGCCATGATCATATAGAATGGCGGTGCTGGCTCGAAGGGCCGAATGGCCTAATCCTGCACCAATTCTATGTTTCTATGTAAAGATACCTGAAAGTGTTTCTGATTAGTAATGGACCCATATTCTTTGGAGAGATCATAATAGTTGTGACTGGGTCACTACAATTGAGAACCAAGTTACCCCATTCTCCGGAAAGTAAAATGAGTCAATTTTCAAGAAAACGATGGGAAAATAAAATCCAAATCACTTTCCAATTAATGATACTCAAAAATAAACCCCACAAGAATCATAAATACTGATTTGTGTTTTGTTCACAATAAATCAATAAAGAAACCCTAGAAAATAAATATTATCTGAGCTGCAGTTTCACTTATTAACAGCAAGGCCGTTGTCTATGAAAATCATTAATGTAGTGGCCACTGTACTTTCAGGTATTCCGTTAAATCATTCAGAGCAGAGCAGATTTACAAGTTTCCATTGAAAGCCATCCTTTATAATAATGCCACCCAGTCCTTCCTGCAACGTTCAAGTTTTGCTATATGGTTTGGGTATGCTACCAGCATACGTTAGTTATTATGTGCCTTCACGTCGCGTCAGAGTGTATGCTTTAGTGCTTTGTTTGAAAGATCTGAACTTCTGCCGAGCGCTCACCTCACCTAAATCAGCAGCATTTTTGCTTTGAGCAAATCCCTAACGTCAACAGTACCCTTTCCTGGTTGGCGTATTCCCGGCCTCGGTAAGCACGGTTTGCTTTGAGAAAGATACTCTCTTTAAAAACGTTTTTTAAAAACATACTTTTAGGTATTTAGATTTCCGACTCTCGCCGAAGCGGGCGAGGTTCTAAGGGGACTGTGGCCTGGTTATGGTCCGTGTTGGTCTGAGTCTCCGCGCTCGGGCTCTCGGGAACGCCGCCCTCGCTCGCCTCCTCGTCCTTGTTCATCAGGGCCACCTCGTTCTCGTAGCAGAACGTGTTGGGCGTGGAGAGAATGTACTTCTTCTCCGCCAGGTCCCTGGCGCTGAAGAGGGGCGTGTTGGGCACCTCGTAGGTTTTGTGGAAGCGGGAGTAGTCAACCTTGTAGTAGTTCTTCTCCTCGAAGAGCACCGGCTCGAACCGGTGGCCCCAGATGATCTCGGTGGAGAGGTAGGAACTCCGGCACTGGGTGGTCATGGCCGTGGCCTCCACCATCCCCTCCAGGATCACAACGATCTCAAAGTCCGCGTTGTCCAGATCTTGCTTGCTCAAGTCATAAAAGGGACTCTCCTCGTCAATCTCATGTACGATGGTAATGGGGGACACCAGGAATATCCTGTCTATTCCACTGTCAAAGCCAACGTTGACGTCCACCTGATCCAAGGGGATATACTCTCCCTCTGGAGTTATTCTCGATTTCAGCAACTGGGCACGAACGTGGGCTTCCACCAAGTGGCTTTTGCGCAGGTTTCCCACCCTCCACATTAAGCACAGCTTGCCGTCCCTCATGGCGATCACCGCGTTATCGCTGAAGATGAGCGTTTCGTTCCTCTTCTTGGGCTTGGCCATCTTGGCCATCACCGCGCCGATGATGAAGGCGTCGATGATGCAGCCCACAATGGACTGGAAGACCACGATGAACACGGCGATGGGGCACTCCTCCGTCACACAGCGGAAGCCATACCCAATGGTGGTCTGCGTCTCGATGGAGAAGAGGAAGGCGGCCGTGAAGCTCTTCACCTCTGACACGCACGGCTTGTGCTCCCCCTTGTTGTCCAGGTCACCGTGCATCAGCGCGATGAGCCAGAACATGCAGCCGAACAGCAGCCAGGACAAGATGAAGGACAGGCAGAAGATGACCAGCATCCACCTCCAGCGGATGTCCACGCAGGTGGTGAAGATGTCCGACAGGTAGCGCTGCCCCTTCTCGCTCATGTTCACAAACTGGACGTTGCAATGGCCGTCTTTCTTCACAAACCTGCTCCGGCATTGCTGCCGAGTATGCACCTTGCTTTTGCCGTTCCCGTAACCGTTGGCGATAGCCATGGTAGCCAGCTTCATGCCATCTTCTTCCGACGACACGATACTGTAGCGGTTGGCACGCACGCTTCCCATTGCCAGCGCCTGGGACTGCTGCTTTTCTACTTTGGGATACAGTCTTGAAATTGTTTGGAGCAGTCTTTGAAGAAACAGTTTTGAACGTCCGGAGGGGAGGGGGGCGGGGGGTGGGGGAAACACAACCGCGATTGGGAAGGTAGACCTCTGCCAGTCACCTTCTTCCACCAAGCTGTCTTGAATGAAGACGTCTGTCCAAGACTCGATACTTAGTTCGGACTCATCAGTGTGTGATCTGAAAAAAAAAAATATATATATATATTTAATGTCAAATAAAAATCTCAGGGCGAGGTACAGAAGCTTTTTAGCCCCTCCTGTCATCGGGTTTCAGAACAGTCCTTTCAAGAAGTTTAGAGATACAGTGTAGAAATGGGCCATTTAACCCACCGACAACACTGATCACTGACTACCGAATCATTTGTACCCCCCCGCCCCTGCCTCAACCCTATTTTAATTTAAGTCTATAACATGGAAATAGGTGCTTCTGCCAACCAGGTCCACGTCGACTATCGATCAGCCGTTCACACATGTTCTATATTATCCCACTAGATGAGCTCAACTCCCTACACAGAAGGGGTAATTTGCTTGTGAATCGTAACGTACATTTAACCTATAAACCCGCTCGTTTTCGGGATGCGGGAAGAACCAGGGGCACCCGGAGGAAACCCACACGGTCACAGGGAGAACAAGCAAACGCCACACAGATGGTCAGGATCGAACCCGGGTCTCTGGCGCCGTGAGGCAGCCAGCAGCTCAACAGCTGCGCCACTGTGCAGCCATAATACTGTCTGATTCGCCTCCACCCCATTGAAGACATTGTCTGTGGAACTAATATGCTACAATGCTGAGAACCGCACTCTGTACCCTTTGCTCTATCTATTATACTTGAGTTTGAACTGGCGGTATCTATATGTGGTATATCTGAACTGTTGATACCATGCAAAACAAAAGTTTTTCATTGTAAATGGACAATAATAAAATGAACAAGCATGGTCATTTATAGGAAGCGTAAATCAATGTTAATATAACAGATAGGTGTAGAAGCCATCCCAAGCACCACCAATATGATTAATTAATAATGAATAATGTAGGAAGGAACTGCAGATGTTGGTTTAAATCGAAGGTAGACACAAAATGCTGAAGTCTGAAGAAGGGTCACATCCCAAAACATTCCTTCTCTCCAGACACTGAGTTGGATAATGAAACACTGCAGAATAATCAAACACAAAACGCTGGAGTAACTCAGCGGGTCAGTCGGCATCCCTGGAGAAAAGGAATTGGTGACGTTTCAGGTTGAGACCCTTCTTCGGACAGTTTCACTGTCGTTCTATTTACTTCCACTGTCTGTATAACTCAGTACCACCTATCCCACAGCCAACAATGGACCATTGTGGGCTCCACCTTTCCTTGATCATCGTTGTTTTTTTTACATAACTTTCATTCATTTGTTCTTATGTACCGTCTATAATCTCGTGTCTCCCTCTCCCCTGACTCTCAGTACGAAGAAGGGTCTCGACCCGTAACATCACCCATTCCTTCTCTCCAGAGATGCCGCCTGACCCGCTGAGTTACCCCAGCTTTTTGTGCCCATCTTTGGAGTAAACCTGCATCTGCACTTCCTTCCCACCTAATCTCCAGCTAAAAGCAACAAGACCCAAACTGTGATAGTCAAAACATAACATTTCGCACATTCTCACACAGATAAAATAATTGGGTCCTTGCTGTGCTGTTCATGATTAAAAATAGAATCCATGTTATGTTCTCATTCTGCCAGCAAGGACAACGAAAACATTTGCAGTGAAAGTTAAAATAGGACATCAGTTTTATTGGATCAATGCGATCCAATTAACTTCAGCACAATCCAATGTCTAGGTAGAGGTCCATGAGCTCAACACACTAAATATTGGGGCATAAAAATCAATTGAACAGTCATGGAACAGATATACTGTCATAACTAGCAAGAAGTATTATCAGACGAGTGTTTGAACTCTTGCTGTAATGACAGTGCTACTGTTTCTCATGTGTGCTTGTTCTTCCCACTTCTGCTTTATCTTGGATGAAATTAAAGTGAGTTTAAGCAGGGATAATCACCTCATGGTATTTATATGCGGCTGAGCCTACAAGTGATGCTGTCTTTTTTTTAGTCTTGGAGATACAGCGGGGAAACAGGTCCTTTGGCCTACCGAGTTCATGCCAACCAACAATTAAATTTTGCCAGTGCCAATTAACCTACAAACCTGCACGTCTTTGAAATATGAGTGGAAACTTACAGACTCCTTACAGAGAGCACCCTTAGGCAGGATCGAACCCGGGTCTCCGGTGCTGTAAGGCAGCAACTCTACCGCTGCGCCACCGTGCCGC
The DNA here is from genome assembly GCF_028641065.1 of Leucoraja erinaceus. Lineage (NCBI taxonomy): Eukaryota > Metazoa > Chordata > Chondrichthyes > Rajiformes > Rajidae > Leucoraja > Leucoraja erinaceus. Next base: position 12,619,049 of record NC_073399.1, on the reverse strand, counting down.
TCCCATCCAGTCCTGTGCCTTCTCATTCCTCCCCGCTTTAAAGGCTTAATTTAATTCAAGGCATACAAGCTTCATTTAGTTTAGTTTAGAGACACAGCGTGGAAACAGGCCCTTCGGCCCACCGTGTCTGTTCCAACTAACGATCACTATCCTACACACCGGTGGCGATTTACAGAAGACAATTAGCCCACTAACATGCACGTCTTTGGAGTGTGGGAGAAAGTGGAGCACCTGGAGAAAACCTACGCAGTCAAAGGGAGAACGTGCAAACTCCGTACAGACAGCACCCGCAGTCAGGATTGAACCCGGTCTCCTTCGCTGTGAGGCAGCATTGTAAAAATAGTTCCCTATGCTTTGCACATAAATATTCAATGTGTTCAGCAGCTCCTTATAGATTTTCTGTATAATAGACAATAGACAATAGACAATAGGTGCAGTAGTAGGCCATTCGGCCCTTCGAGCCAGCACCACCATTCACTGTGATCATCCACAATCAGTACCCCGTTCCTGCCTTCTCACCATATCCCCTGATTTCACTATCATTAAGAGCCCTATCTAGCTCTCTCTTGAAACTATCCCGGGAATTAACCTTGTGAACCCACACTTTGTTTCCTGTCTGCCAACCAATTTTCTATCCATGTCAGCACTCTACCCCAATTCCATGTGCCCTAATTTTGCCAACTTATCTCCCATGTGGGACCTTTTCAAATGCCATTCACAACTGGATTTGGGTATTTTGGGAAAGTACACACCAGATTGATTTTTTTTTAAGCTATTCAGCTGATATGAACTGATGGTGCATTTGCCAAGCAACTTCAAACCACAATGAAAGAATACCGGTGAAACACCATAATGCAACTAATTTTAGATTTCAGGACATCAAGCCAGCAGCGGCTTAACATGCTGTGCTTGGAACCTCTGACCATTTTTGAAGTTTGAACTCAGAACCTCTTGTTGCCTGCATTTGATCTTCTTCCCCAACCTTCTCTGCCTGTGGGCCACCACTGTGGAAGTGGTGGCTCTAGGCTTAACAGTTAAATACTGGCAGCACGGTGGCGCAGAGGTAGAGTTGCCGCCTTACAGCGCTTGCAGCGCCGGAGAACTGGGTTCGATCCCGACTATGTACAGAGTTTGTACGTGCTCCCCTTGACCACGTGGGTTTTCTCCGAGACCTTTGGTCTCCTCCCTTTGCAGGATAATTGGCTTGGGTTTGTATACTTGGTATAAATTGTCCTTAGTGTGTGTAGGCTTGTGTCAATGTGCAGGGATCGCTCGTCGGCAGGGATTCAATGGGCCGAAGGGCCTGACTCCGTGCTGCATCTCTAAACTAAACTAAGTTACTGGAATAAATGGCAAACCCACTCTCACTGAGGTTTAAGTCCTATGCAAGATACTGTAAGAGTATATATTTAAACCAAAATATGGCAGTGAAACTGCCAGGATGGACAAAGATGTATATAGATTCATAGAGTCATACAGCATGAAAATAGGCCTGCACCGACCAACGTGTCCCATCTACACTAGTTCCACCTGCTTGCATTTGGCCCATATCCCTCAAAACCTGTCCTATCCGTGCATCAGCCAAAATGTTTCTTAAATGTTGCAGTACGTGTTGAGGAGACAAAATGTGTAGGAAGGAACTGAGGATGCGGGAGTTATTTTTCTAGGCTGCGGGAGGTTTCGAGAGGGCGGCGCAGTGGCGCAGCGGTAGAGTTGCCGCCTACTCAATCCTGTTTGATCCTGACTACGGGTGCCGTCTGTACAAAGTTTGTACCATGACCGCATGGGTTTTCACCAGGTGCTCTGGTTTCCTCCCACTTTTCAAAGACGTGCAGTTTTATAGGTCAACTGGCCGGTAAAAAATGGTAAATTGTCCCTGGTGTGTAGGATAGTGCTGGCGATCGGCCTGGTGATCGCTGGGCGGCGCGGACTCCGTAGGCCAAGAGGCCTATTTTCCGCATTGTATATCTAAAGCACGGGGTTCCCAACCTTTTTCGTCCCGTTTACCCCAGGCAACTTTAATAGCACATTACAACAATGTTATTTCACTTATTTATGAACAACTAATGATGAACAGATACGGCCGGTATACCAGAACCAAACACAGTCAGTCAATGAGAAAAAATATGTATAAATCCAGAATCAACAAATGTATCCCTTGGGAACCCTTGCACTAAAGTCTAAGGTTGTAATTGAGGAGATAATATTATGAGAGGCCAAGATCAAGCGATGAGGAAAGATCTCTTTTGCCGAGCATCAGTAAACTTACATCCAAAGTAAAAGTTGGGAAGGTCACAAGGCGGTTCTGAGGGTATAGTGTTTTTAACCCTAAGAGTTGTGTCGGGGTGAGAGGGGAATGGAAGGGATTATGTGGCCACACCAGAGCATGATGGAGGCCATAGCATCCATAGAGTTTATGGAAGACCCGAAACATCGCCTATTCCTTCCCTCCATAGATGCTGCCTCACCCGCTGAGTTTCTCCAGCATTTTTGTCTATCATAGAGTTGATGGTGTGCTTGGATGTACAGCAGCCTACAGTCCTCCTGAGTGGGATGAGTCACAATCATCATATTTTTGCCCGGCAGAGACTCGATTAGCCTCCTGATAAGATTCCCATTTCTGTAATTCCTTGACATGATAAGGCAGTGCCTTATTGCCCTCTCATGGCATTTTCAGGTGAATGTAGAAGATGCTTCGGCATCAGGAGAAGGCGGTGGGGCGGCACGGTGGCGCAGCGGTGGAGTCGCTGCCATACGGCGCCAGAGACCCGGGTTCGATCCTGACTACGCGTGCTGTATTTCATTTCAGATATTATAAACTTCTTTGACTTCTTTCAAAGATGAAGATTCAGATTTATTTTATCATTTTTTAAAATAATTCAGTTCACTGACACCAAGGTCAATCTCCTCAACATTTCATGCAATATTTCCTTTGTGCTCACGTGCTTGAAGTGAATCTGGAACTCACACTCAGCACTGCTCTATCTATGAATCCCATTCTATTTCATCCGGGCTATCACCCTGATATATGTTTCCGATGTGTTGGAAGGAACTGCAGAAACCGTAGGAAGGAATCATGCGGCAGGCACGGTGGCGCAGCGGTAGATTTGCTGCCTTACAGCGATTGCATTGCCGGACACCCAGGTTCGATCCCGACTACGGATACTCTCTGTATGGAGTCTGCGCATTCTTCCCATGACCACATGGGTTTTCTCCGAGATCTTCGGTTTCCTCCCACACTCCAAAGACATACAGGTTTGTAGGTTAATTAGCTTGGTATAAATATAAATTGCCCTCGGACAGTGGATAGTGTTAACATATGGGGATCATTGGTCGGTACGGACTCAGTGGGCCGAAGGGCCTGTTTCCGTGCTGTATCTCTAAACTAAACTAAATTAAAGATGTCAGTTTAAACCGAAGATAGACACAAAAAGATGGAGCAAAATTTAAGAAACATTTAGGCTGATGCAGGGATAGGACAGGTTTAGAGGGATATGGGCCAAATGCATGGGGTCAGTGGGTCAGAAGACGGGTCTCAACCCAAAACATCATCTATTGTTCTTCTCCGGAGATGCTGTCTGACCCACTGAGTTACTCCAGCTTTTTGTGCCTAATGTGTTTCTGATTGTCTATTCTATCTCCTTAGTGACTGAACCTCCATTGATTTCACCTATGCTATTTTCTCCCTGGCTAGTTTGATATTTATAAAGTTGTTCATTTTTTTTCTCCTTTGAATATATGAAACACTATAATTATCTGCATTTGTAAATGCGCCTTCGTAGTTTAGATGCCAGATTTGGAGCAAATAAAAACCAACTGCTGTTAGAACTCAGCAGACCAGGCAGCACCTGTGGAGAGAGTAACATTCACTGTCCATTTCTCTCCACGAGGGCTGCCTGGCCCGCCATGGCGTGTTTTTTGCCCCTTGGGGTTTTCTATGTCTTCCTCCTCCTGCCCATCTTTATTCGCTTCGTCCGCTCCATTCGCCATTTAATCCCCAAGAGCTGGAGGGACCCAATGGGTCGGGTCATCGTACCAACAACCAGAGAGCAGTCCTGAGCTACTATCTACCTCATTGGAGACCCTCGGACTATCATTGATTGGACTTTACTGGACTTTATTTTGCACTAGTCACTTTATCGTGTACACTGTAAATGGCTCGATGGTAATCATTTTATTCTTTCAACAAAAGCTTTTCATTGTACCTCGGTACATGTGACAATAAACCAAAATAAACTAAAACTAACTAAATTTGTGTGGGGAAAATACATAAGCAACGTTTCTTCAGACCCGCTACTCAGGGCGGCACAGTGGCGCAGTGATAGAATTGCTGCCTTACGGCGCCAGAGACCTGAGTTTGATACTGACTACGGCTGTTGTCTGTACGGAGTTTGTACGTTCTCTATAACCAAAGACCATTTTCATGCTGGTCATCCCCTCTTTTCCTCTCTCCCTTTGGGCACAAGGTACGAAAGCTTTGAAGCATGTACCATTCCAACGACAGGAACAGTTTCTTCCCTGCTGTTATCAAACTTGTGAACGGTACTCCCATAAGCAAGGATGTCATCTTCATCTTCCAGCCTACCTCATTGTCGCCCCTGCACTTTTTTTTAAATCTGTACTTTTGCAGTAACTGTAATGCTATAATGCTGTAACACTATGCACCCGGGTATTTTTCTCTCTGCACTACCTGTTGTACTTGTGTATGACTTGATTATATATCATGTTTAGTTTAGTTTAGAGATACAGCGCAGAATCAGGCCCTTCGGCCCACTGAGTCCACACTCACCAACGTTCTCCATAAGCTAACACTATCCCTACACACACTAGGGATAATTTATAATTTTACCAAGCAAATTTAGCCTACAAACCTGTACGTCTTTGGAGTGTGGGAGGAAACCAGAGATCCCGGAGAAAACCCACGCGGTAACGGGGAGAACACACAAACTCCGTCCTGACAGCACCCGTGGTCAGGATCAAACCGGGGTCTCTGGCGCTGTAAGGCAGCAACTCTACCGCTGCACCACCGTGACACCCATGCATAGTCTGATTTGACCAGATAGAATGCCAACAAAGCTTTTCCCAGTACTTTGCTCCACCTGATAATATGAAACCAAATCGAATATCAATCATGAATACTTGTGTAAATTCATCATCTCCTCTCTGCATTTCCTCCCCAACTGTAGAAATGGAGAAGTATGCGTGCTCGAAACAAAAACAGAACCCAATTTCTTGGATTACACTCATATTATTTGCCAATCTTCGCATCACTTGTTCCTGCCTTACAGCCAATTCCTCATCTGTTTCCAAACTTTGCTTACGATACACACATTCTTGCACAGCATATGACAAAACACTTGGCTTCGTAGAGACGTACAGCAAGGAAACAGTCCCTTCGGCCCAACTCATTCTTGCTGACCAAGAAACCTCATTTAAGTTGTTCCTCTTTGCCTGCGTTTGGCCCATAGCCCTCCAAACCTTTTCCATCCATGTACCTGTCCAAGTATCTTTTTAATGCTGCCATAACACCTGCCCCAACTCCCTCCTCCAGCAGCTCATTCCATACACCCACCGCCCTCTGACTGAAAAAGTTGCCCCTCAAGTTCCTAGTAAACCTTGCTCTTCTCACCTTAAACCTTAAAAAGTCCTCTGGTTCTTAAATTTCCCCCCACCCTGTGTAAAATACTGTGGATTCGCCCTGATGATGTTATACACCTCTATAAAATGATGTGGAGTAAATTTAATTGGGACATGGAGGAATGCATACATAGAGAAAGAGTCAAATGAGGACAGGGTATCAGGTAACGAGAAGAATCAGACCATGTTTGTAAGGAGGGCTGGATTTAAATAGAACAACTCCAGGCACATCCCCTCTGCATCCCAATTCTCTATTCCATAAAGCACAGAAGGATGAGGGGTGATCTACCGATGCTATCTGTAAAATCATGGGAGGAATAGATTGGATGGGCGCACAGTGTCACTTGTCCAGAGTAGGGGAATCGAGGCACGTAGGTTTAAGGTGAAGGTGCAAAGATTTAATCGGAATCTGAGGGGTTACCTCTTTCACGCGAAGGGTGGTGGGTGTATGGAACGAGCTGCCAGATGAGGTAGTTGAGGCCGGCACTATCGCCATGTTTAAGAAACAATGAGACAGGTGCATGGATAGGACAGGTTTAGAGGGATATGGGCAGGTGGGACTAGTGAAGGTGGCATGTTTTGGCCAGTTGGGCCTGCTTCCACGCTGTTTGGCTCTATAGTTCTCAATCTAATGACCTGCACAGGTCAGGCCTGATTCCACTAGTGCGAAGATACACTATTCGGCTTGCTTGCTGCGGAGCCTTTTTACATAATTCACCGTCACCGGAACAATGTCGAGTCCACTTACTACCTTAGCAACAAGCCTTCCTGCACAATTTGCAATGCAAAGCAGCCCACCTGAGTTGGCAGATCACGGCACTCCGTAGCTCTTTATTCACAGAACATTTTGAAAACATGTGAATTGAGAACGAGTCTTAACAAGTTCAACTTTTTTTATAAAAGGCATCTGACTCATCAAAGTGGTGAGTGCGTTGCAAATCAGTCTGAACTGCAGTCTGCACTGACACCCCGTCGCAGGATAGACTCGGGAGACAATACACTCATGGAGAGCCATGTTGTACAAGTCGCCACCCCTCTGTCTAATAGGTGACGTGTCGGGTCGAGAGACCCTTATCCTCGGACTGAAAGTCAAAGATGCTGCCTGTCCCGCTGAGTTACTCCAGCACTTTACGTCTTTTTGTGGTGTCTGTTCTGTTCTGTCCGGTTCTGTCACGCGATGTTCGACATTGCAAAGTCACCTCAACAGTCCCCCCCCCCCCCCCCCCCCCCCCCCCCCCCCCCTTCCGTCTCTTTGCAAGCTTTGCCCTCATTTTTGTTTGGATCCCGGCGAACAAGTCTCATAGCTATATTTATCCCCACCAGCGTTTCCACCGCCTGCAGCTGACTCTCCTATCCAGCATTTTTGAGTCTATCTCCGGTGTAAACCAGCATCTGCAGTCCCTTCTACATTCACACTCCCTGTCAAATTACGCGTTGTGTTTCCACTGAACCACCGCTCCGAACAGCGGCCTCTATTATCCCGACTACAATGTGGCACTTTAAGTGTATTTTCTATGCGCTGTGTGCTTTCCCCAGACTCTCGGTCTGAAGCAGGGTCTCGACCCGATAACACCACCCATTCCTTCTCTCCAGAGATGCTGCCCGTCTCACTGAGTTACTCCCTCCAGCTTTTTGTGTCTATCTTCGGTTTAAACCAGCATCCCACTCATCAAGCCTTCTTGTTTGATTCCCCACTCTGCCCAAACCCATGTCTCCGCATCTCTGCGTTGTGTGTATGTCTCCAATGAATATTCCATCAATATTCCAACAATATCACATTCATTTCAAGGTTACAAGGTCAGTTTATTGTCGCATGTACTAATTAAGCTACAGTGAAATTCGAACTACCATTCATTTGATTGAAGCTACCCTGTATCCTTTTATATTGGGGGGGGGGGTTCACCATTATTCTCGCCAAAGCCCATCCATTCACAGACTGCCTTTCGGCCCGTCCTGTCCCTTCTATCCCAGACGCGGCAAACGGAGAAGCCAAAATGACCGGTCACCAAAATGTATAAAAGGAGGAACTGCAGATGCTGGTTTACAAAACAAAAAAAATGCACAAATGTGCTGGAGTAACTCGGGCAGAG